>NW_027467008.1:277500-295000 GCF_046128005.1 Genypterus blacodes | reverse complement strand
AGGCAGGCCCTCCTCACCTGGCGTTGCTGAGGTCAGGGGCCGCCCCTCCTCCTCCTCCTCCTCCTCCTCCTCCTCCACTTCCTCCCCGGCTCTTCTCCAGGCCCAGTTTGGTGAAGATGCCCACCAGCACCATGATGGCCACCACGCCACAGATGATGTAGACGATGAGGTGCGTGCGGTCTCGGTCCTGGTCCTCCTGGCCCTCGGTGACGGTTGCCTCGGGCTTGCCGGTGTTGGCCCAGATGGGCGAGTCGTAGTTGGAGCAGATCCTCTGGTCCAGACGCTGCTGGCGGAACTGGCAGCAGAAGCGGTAGAAGCAGGTGCCGCAGCAGTACAGGAAGACGCCGGCGTTGCAGTTGAACGGAGGATCCCACTGGCCCATCACGTCGTAGTAACCCTGGCAACGGGTCCCGCCAGAGGGGGGGCCGTCCTCGTCGTCTCCTTCTCCCCCGCTGTTGGGCGTGGACAGGCCCGTCTCTGGAGGCGCCTCCCGGGCCGTCTCCGTCTGGTTGGCCAGCGTGGTCGGGACGATGAAGGGCTCGGCCTCGGTGAGGGTTACCGTGGTGATGGACGGGTCCTGGGTGAGGGCGGGTCGGGCGATTAGGAAGCAGGAGAGGAGGAGCAGGGAAAGGAAGGAGGAGGGAAGGTGTGAGGACGCCATGATGCTGTGAGACGCCTGCGTCCTTCGTCCCTCGTCCAACCTGAAGACTGAGGACAGACAGAGACAGAATATAGAGTTAACACAGAACTACAACATATAGAACTCACACACATTCACTTTACCCTAAAGGAAAATCAATCAGTCTGAGCTTTGATGAAGTTTTGGTCCAAGCTGAAACAACCTACGTACATTATGACGTCACATTCGTACAGAAAGCTGCGGATCGATTCCAGTGATTAAACACGCGATGCGATTATTGATCCGACTGCTTATGGGATCAATGACGGAACGAGGTCAGTCACATCAGCGCCGAGTGACGGAACACCGGAACATTAGTGTCTGGACCGGAGTGGTGCGTTCAAATGTCTGTGATGAATAACGTGAACGCATCACGCTCGTTAGTTCTCGTTTCATTGTGATCTTCGTCTTCTTCTTCTTCTTCTTCTTTTTAATGTGTGATGTTTTTGAACCGCAGCATCTTCAGGTTATTCTGTTTGTTTTTGTTGTAAAAATGCGATAAAAACAAAATACAATTAAATCAATAAAAAGATAAACAGCGATAAAGAATGAATATTTAATTTTGTTTACCTCCTTTGATTGAATGTTTCGTTTTACGGAACATTGAATCTATAATAAAGAATGAATGAATGTTGACCTCACTCTTATTAAACATTAAGTCACAAAAGTATAAAAATCACCGTAACGCGCCGTAACTCTGCTTTAGTTTCACACACACTCACACACACTCCTTCATTCTGCTCTCTCACCTTCTTCTTCTCCGCTCTGTGCACTCGCTCGACCCTTGGTTCTTCTTGCAGATTCCCTCTAGAAGGATCCAGTAAGTTTGCTGAGTGTCATGATGTCCTCCGGGTCCCTCTGTGTCCCTCTGTGTCCTCAGCTCAGGTGTTCTCCATCCTGGAGAGTGGACACGAAAACGAAACGGAACGCTCCTCTTATCCTTCTCTCCTCTCTCTCCTTCCTCTTCTTCTCTCAGTGGACCTCTGTTAGCGTCGGGAAATGTGTGAGTGTATGTGTGTGTGTGTGTGTCAGCTCCTGTCCAGGTCAGTTGGAATATCACAGGGTGCTCATGTGGGTGAGTGTGTGTGTGTGTGTGAGTGAGTGAGTGAGTGAGTGAGAGAGAGAGAGAGAGAGAGGCAGGGGTGTGTGTGACAGCACAGGGAGCTGTGAAACGCAACAGTTCATGAGCCAAATGAGAGAGAGGGAGAGAGAGAGAAAGAGAGAGAGAGAGAGAGAGGGGGAGGAGGGAGTGTGTGTTGTTGTGTTGTGAGTGTGTGTATGTGACAGACGGTACAGTAAACATCTGCCCTGGTCACTCCTGCTCATCATCTACGTACAGCCCCCCCTAACCCACCCTCTGTTTTCTTCCCAGCCCTCCAGCCCCCCCCCCCTCTTCCTCCTCTGCCTCCTCTCCCTCCTCTTCCTCCTCTTCCTCTCCGTCTCCTGGCTCAGTTTCTTCTTCCCCTCATGCCTTGGGCGTACATAAACACATTTGGGAGCAGATTTTCTTTGCTGAGTGTGTGTGTGTGTGTGTGTGTGTGTGTGTGTGTGTGTGTGTGTGTGTGATGAAGTCAGTGTGGTCCAACTACAGCTCATCATCATCATCTTCATCCTCACTCCTTTTGTTTGAATCTGAGCGCATGCAGGAGACCAGCAGACGCTCTGCCAGGAACCAGGAACCAGGCTGAGAGGCTGGCAGGCTGCCCTGGCCTGCAGCCACACACACACACACACACACACACGAGAAAAGTGCAAACACCTGTTTGTATGCACAGACACAGACACACACACACACACACACACACACACACACACACACACACACACACACTGAAGGCCCAAAGTAAACTGTGCTCCTTTAATGGATTTATAAGCCAGATTGACAACAGGGTTTGTTTGGGCTCCAGCTAATCGCCTCCACTAAGATCCTCTTCATCTTCATCACAGAGCAAACTCAACACTTCCTCACTTTGTGTGACTTTCATTCTGTATGACGAGAGAGAGAGAGAGAGAGAGAGAGAGAGAGAGAGAGAGAGAGAGAGAGAGAGAGAGAGAGTAAAGAGAATGAAAAGAAGGAGTGAATGTAGGGCAGCAGGGAGAGAAAGAGGAAGAGTGGGGGAGGAGGAGGAGGAAACAACTGGCTGAGGATCAATGAAGAAGAAGATGAGAAGATGAGAAGCAGCAAAAGTAGGTGAGAGGAAGACGAGGAGGCAAGAGTTTGGGATGAAGATGTCACAGCAGACAGGTGAGCGTGCAGCACACACACACACACACACACACACACACACACACACACACACACACGCGTTGCAGCATCATCTGACCCATTAACACTCTTTGGCCTTTGTGTGTGTGTGTGAGGAGTAGAAGGTCAAACACACACACACACACACACACTGAAGCCGATCGATCACAAACATCAGCGATCGATCGGCGCTCCAGAGCAGAGTGATGTCGTGACTGATCAGCTGGACCCGATCACTCATGTCTCACTAAGTGACTGAGTGAGATCATGATGACATCATCAGACAGGACGCTCAGAGTGAACGATGACGGAGATGTTTGAAGTTAAATGAAGTTATGATAAAGTAACGTGTAGTTGCTGAGGCAGAACAGCAACAGCGCCCCCTGGCTGAAGTTACACTGTGTTTAGTGCAGTAAGCAGGAGGAACTGCTGCCATGGCAACATCAGTATGCTGATCCACTCAGGATGATAAAGCTTTAATGAATAGCAATTACACATGTTAATGCGTGTGTGTGTGTGTGTGTGTGTGTGTGTGTGTGTGTGTGTGTGTGTGTGTGACTTCAGCTCTCATGTCTGTCACATTATGATATAAAGAGTTTTGGACTCCAAGGAGCTGGAAAGTGATTACAAAGAATTAAGGGAGGTGTATGCAGGTGAGGACCTGAGGGAGCACCAGGGCGAGAGCAAGAGGAGCAAGAGGAGAGAGCAGCACAGACACGTTCGGTATGTAAACGGAGAATGAAGCGCAACAGTTTCATCTCTGACCACTGACTCGTCCATGTGTGTGTGTGTGTGTGTGTGTGTGTGTGTGTGTGGCCTCGGCCCCTCAGGCCTCCTGTCAGCTGTGACCTTTACCAAATCAAAGGAGATGCAAATATCCAGCTTCATTTGGGCCCATCACACACACACACACACACACACACACACACACACACACACACACACACACACACACAGGCTCTGAGCTCCGTGCAGACGCCCGCTGAGAGTAGCCGTCAGTCTGCGTGTGTCCGGCTTTGATTGACAGTTTGAAGGACCTCCCCCTCCTGCAGGCCCCGGGCCCCCGGCTCGTCTCCACGGTGATCAGCCTCGTCCATCAGCTGCAGGAGAGAACTGTACTGGATCTCATTTCCCAGCATGCTTTGTGGCAGATTCACTCCAAAACCACCAAAGTCTGATTACAGCAATGGAACCAGCCGACGCCATGGCAACCAACACCACACCAGAGCTCCACCCTCTCTCCTCCTCCTCATGTGTTCACTTTAACTCTTTAACCAGGCTTTAGTGTGTCTGTGGGTCACGTTTACATGAATGACTAAAATGTCAGTGCAACAGGAAATGTGAGAATAATGAACCTGTAAACATTTGAGGTAAAAGCTATTGATGAAGTGAATCATTGATTAGAGCTCAGCCAGGTCGTTTAGAGCAAAGGTCAAGATGTCACAGAGCCAATCAGAGCTCACACACACACACACACACGCCGTGCCCCCCTCACCTTAACTTCTCTCACTCTAGCTTTTCTCCGCCCCATCATCGGCCTTATTGATCGATCGGCTCCGAGCTGGTGGAAGCAAACCAGTGTGACATCTCAACTTCTGCTGCCTTCAGCTCAAACAGACTGGGACACAAAGAGACAAAGCTAGAGATCTTCATCACTCATTTGCACCTTTGACTCCAGCTCCTTCATCACACCGAGCTGTGGAGTCTGAAGAGGAGCAACGACTGAAGAAGATGAGAGGGAACGGAAACGTGCTGCAGTAAAGTCTGGATATTTATAAGAAAGGAAACTTAATGTTTATACAGTGTGTGTGTGTGTGTGTGTGTGTGTGTGTGTGTGTGATTGACCCCATCCACTGGTTTGATCCTGATCTCCCTGGTTGAACTTCTGAACTCAAAACTTTGCTCCAGTGTGACTCTTTGCTGGAGGCCGCGCGGGTCGAAGCCTCATCGATCTGCCCGTGTGTGTGTGTGTGTGTGTGTGTGTGTCTGCTGTCACTGATCACAGACGGGATGACACTGTGGCTGAACTCAAACCAGCAGCTTCTGTCTTTATCTGGCCTCTGATTGGTCCAAACAAAGACACAACCCTGCTCTGCCTCCTCACACGTCCAGGTGTGTGTGAGTCTGCAGGTGTGTGTGGGTCTGCAGGCCTCAGAATCAACCAAACAGCTGAGCTCAATCATTCAGATGTGATGATTCTAATGAGTCTCAATGATTTTTGGGTAATTCTGCACTCAGCTTTATTTGTATGCTACACAACGGTTCTCAAAGGGATTTACAGGTGCCTCCCTCCTCTTCCTCCCTCCTCTTCCTCCCTTGGCCTCCTCTGCTGTCAGAGGCTCAGCAGGATCCAAACCCTCAACCTGATGAACAAACAGGTTCACGTCTATTTAAAGTTCCTGCACGCCTTTGACGAGGTCAATCACAGGCCGGGGATGAACCCAACACACACACACACACACTCACACACACACAGCTATTAGTGCAAAGTACTAGGGACAAAACTACAGATTGTGGCTTTAAAGAGGGCGTTTCTCTGTAATGTAAACATGTTGGAGGCCTCTCTCTTCTCTGAGCCTGTGTGTGTGTGTGTGTGTGTGTGTGTGTGTGTGTGTGTGTGGCTGCAGGCTGCAGGGCGGTGAGCTGCAGAGATGTTCAGCCCTCTGGAGCTCACTGGAGTTAATTAGAGACACGGCCTGGGGACTTTATCTGCTCTCTGCTCCCTTTGTATGGGCAGAGAGAGGAGGCTGTGTGTGTGTGTGTGTGTATGTGAGTGAAAGACTGGACCGAGATGTGTGTGTGACCAGCATTGAATGAGTGTGTGCATGTGTGTATGTGTGCCAGTATGTGTGTGTGTGAGCTGCTGAGGGCTCATCAGGATCTTTGAGACATGATGAGAGGCCGGGCCAGCGAGGCTGAAAAGGCTGAAAGGAGGGAGTTAGCGAGGGAGCGAGGGAGGGAGCGAGGCATCAGAGCTGGATTCAGTCTGCTGATGGAGAGAAACAAGAGCCAGCTAATGACCAACACGCCAAGCGCTTCACTAAATGCCTCCATCTTTAGGTGATTCAGGTCTGAGCTCGGCCCCTCACTCTGTTCCTCTGTGAGCTCAGTGTAGACGAAGAGTTAATGCTTCTCTTACCGGCTCTGTAGATCTCTGAGTGGATCTTCATGATGATCACTAAACTTCACACACTCATGTACAGAAGCTTTGACACACACGTCTCTCACCTGCCCTGCACCCACGGGTGCCCCCAGTTAGGTGATTAGACGTCTTCTCAGCGTGACGCCTCTCCTGATTGGCTCATGGCAGCATTAAGGGCGGAGACAAACTTCAACATAATGAGCTCCAATCAGTGAGAATGATTGTGAGGGAGTGCAGGGCATAAATGGAGAAGGTTCACCTCATTTAGAAGCGTTTGTTAGTCTTCAGAATGACGGTGCAGCACTTCAGCGCCCTCCTGTGGCCTCTCTGCAGTATCGCGGCGAAAGTCCGGCCACATTTAGATTGCAATTTATGGAACAAGTCAACTTGTCAGGATACTTTAATTGCCTTCACAATGCAATTTAATTATTTTGATAAACAGTTGAACATTTGTTTGATTGTGAGAAGTACAGGGCCTTAATGGAGAGATTTTATCTTTTTTTTCCCTTAAAAGCGTTAGTTAGTCTTCAGAATGACGTTTCAGCGCCCTCCTGTGGCCTCTCTGCAGTATAGCGGCGAAAGTCCGGCCACATTTTGATTGCAATTTATGGAACAGGTCAACATGTCAGGATTCTGTAATTGCCTTCACAATTCAATTTCAGTATTTTTATAAACAATTCAACATTGTTTTGATTGCGAGGAGTGCAGGTCCTTAATTCCTTTTTGTTGTTAGTCTTTAGAATGACGTTTCAGCGCCCTCCTGTGGCCCTCCTCCTCTGCAGTAGTGCGGCGAAAATCTTTGGTCGCATTTGATTAGTTTGTAATTTATGAAACAAGTCAACGTGAGAGAATTCTTTAATTGCCTCACAATTCAATTCAGTTATTTTGATACACAATTCTACATTTATTTGGTTGTCAGGGAGTACAGGGCTTTAACAGAGAGCGTTTACCTCATTAAATGCGTTGCTAAGTCTTCAGAATGACGGTTCAGCACATCAGCGCCCTCCTGTGGCCTCTCTGCAGTATAGCGGCAAAACAATCCGACCACATTTACATTGCAATTTATGGAATTAGTCAAGGTGTCAGGATTCTTTAATTGCCTTCACAATTCAATTTAATTATTTTGATAAACAAATAATTTTTTTTTGATTGTGAGAAGTGCAGAGCCTTAATGGAGAGATTTTTTAAAATTCTTTTTTAAACCTTAAAAGCGTTAGTTAGTCTTCAGAATGACGTTTCAGCGCCCTCCTGTGGCCTCCTTGCAGTAGTGCGGTAGTAATCCGGCCATTGTAATTTAACAAGTCAACATGTCAGGAGTCTTGAATTTTCGCCACAATTCACAGTTTCATTATTTTGATAAACAATTCCACATTGTTTTGGTCGTGCAGGGCCTTAATGGAGAGCGTTTATCTCATTCAAAAGCGTTTGTTGGTCCTCAGAATGACGGTTCAGCCCGTCAGCGCCCTCCTGTGGTCTCTCTGCAGTACAGCGGCAAAAGTCTTTGGTCGCGTCCATTGAATCCACTGGATCAGGAGTCAGCGGGTCAGGGTTCTGTCATTTCGCCACAATTCACCTGAATTATTTTGATTCACAATTTAACTTTTTTTTTCACTGAATTCACAAGAAAAACATTACTAGAGGAAAACAAATGATATAGGGTATAAATGTGAGCATTATTATGATATATATTATTATAATGTGTTGGAGTCTCTATAACACACACTAACACACACACACACACACACAGAGTGATAAAAGCACAAAATCACACAGGAGGCCTTTTAAAGTTTTTTTTTGGTATATTTATTTTTTTAAACATTTTTTTCTTAAAAAAAATGACAAGGTCCAAAAGGTTTTGGAAGCCCCGACCCGACGCTCCCCAGCCGGCCACCTCGTTTCTAAGCAACCAGCGAAGAAAAATAGTCATATGGACAATCGATAATATACACCCCATATACAGCAATACATAGTGGTCTACCAGAATGTTACCAATAACAACGCCTCACACCAGGCCTCAGTCAAACCGCTGCCGCTGATATGATTCATTCCAACAGCAACCGTCAACCGCAGACGCCCCGGTTTCAGCGCCGCGGCGAAGCTTAACGAGGCTCGACGAGGCCGCCGCCCCTCGCTGGCGTGGAGATCGGGCTGTTGACCTGAGCGCCCCCTTTTAAACCAATCAGAATCAGCATAAGTGCAAAGTTGGAGGCACCGACACACACACACGTCCGCGCTGTCTGCAGGAGGAGGAGCTGCGGCCACGCCCCCTCCTCTCTCTCACCTCCTCGGGCTGAATGTGGAGATGGAGGCGTGGTTCTCTTCATCCTGGTTGATGAAGGATTACATTTCTGTGTTTCTGGTTGAATTCTCCTCCTTATTATCTCAGTACAGTGACAGCCAGTATAAGAAGGCAAAGTGTGTGTGTGTGTGTGTGTGTTTGCGTGTGCCAGTGACCTCCGCAGTGGTGTAGACAGCATAGAAAGGTACAGTGTGTGTGTGTGTGTGTGTGTGTGTGCGTGAAGGAGACGGAGCCTGTACAGTGGAGCCAGCGTGTGTGTGTGTGTGTGTGTGTGTGTGTGTGCGGCTACAGACACGACTCCCAGTGCAGCTGCAGGTCCGAACTGTCCAGGAAATCGGCCGAGAAGACGCTGGGCGGCGTGTGGGGGGCCAGGGGGGCCAGACTCGTGCCCCCGTCTCCTCCTCCTCCTCTTCCTCCTCCTCCTCGCCCTCCCGCCCCGGAGCTCCCCCCCATGGAGATGTCCAGCCAGTCCATGCTGTCCAGGGTCGGGTCGCCAAAGTCCAGGCCCGCTGAGTGCGGGGAGAAGCCCAGGTCAGACGTGTCCATGGGGGAGGGGGGGTGGTCCAGGATGCTGGGCGTGCTCAGCATCTGGCTGTGCAGGTCGTCCATCAGCGACAGGCCGCCGTCCGCCTCCACGCCCAGCAGCGAACCCGTGCTGCTCTCCAGGAAGTCCTCCAGGCGCCCGCCGCCGCCACAGGGGCCGCCCACGTGTGCCGCCAGGGAGGGGGTTTCAGGGGGGGTGGGAGGGGAGAGGTGGAGCGGGGACGGAGGGGAGGACGGGGAAGGGGGATCGGAGTGGAGCGGAGCCAGGGACGGGTCCGGGTCCGACTTGAACCCGGAGATTTCTGATCGACACAAGAGGAGAAAAGAGTCAAACCAGAAGAGGAGAGGAAGTAAGGCTGTGTGTGTGTGTGTGTGTGTGTGTGTGTTACCTCCACTCTTCAGCAGGATGTCAAACAGGTCGTCCATCTGCTGACAGTTCAGACCGTTGTCCTGGTGACAGAAAGGTACACATTAAACACACACAAAGTTCCTCCCACATCAGTCTTGTTGCGCACACACACACACACACACACACACACACACACACACACACACACACACACACACACACACACACACACAGCAGAGGGACGGATGGAGAGACAGAGGAGAAGAAGAAGAGGACATACTTTGGAGCGGCGGGTAGGCAGGGAGGAGGAGGAGGAGGAGTTGTGTTTGGGGGAGGGGGGGGTGAACAGAGTGTGGCGGTCGTACAGAGGACACGCCTCCTCCCTCTGTCAGGACGGAGCGATGGAGGAGGGGAGAAGAACAAGGACAGGAAGTCAATGAAGATGAAGATCGTCAAAGAAAGAAAGAAAGGCTGAGCGACGAAGGTGAAGAGATGACGAGACGTTCACGAGCAGAGGAGGAAGAGGAGAAGTAGGAGGAGGAGCTTTCTACCTTCAGGGACGTGACTACTGAGCTTTGGCTTTCGCTGTCGGTCACGTCGTCAAAGAAAGGCCGCATGTTGGGCGGGGCGGTGAGCGCCACGCCGGGCTGAGGCACGCCATTGGTGTCTACATGAAGCCCCGCCTTCTGTCCCTGTGTGAGGACAGAGACAGACGGACAGAGACAGAGAGAGAGACAGAGAGAGAGACGAGAGGATGAGTCTGATGTCATGATGGATCCTGAGTAAACGCTGCCCTCCTGTGGCAGAAACACGTCACTGCAGCTCTCTGAGCTCTGTAACCTGTGGTCTCTATCCATGACATCATCATGTAATCTTACCTTTTTGATTGGCTGGCTGGCAGGCTGGGGCTGTAGCTGCTCTTTTGATTGGTTGTCGGTGCTGGGGAGTTTACTGGGGGTGGACTGCAGCCTCTGTAGAGCAGAACCAGAACTCCATCACACACAGACACACACACACACACACACTAAGACCCCACCTGAGCCTCTCAGCACCGCCCTACCTGCAGTGTGATGCGTCCGTTGAGTTTGCCCACCGGCGCCACGCCGTTCTGCCCCTCCGCCGTGTTACTGGTGAGGGCGATCAAGTAGTGGTTTCCGTTGCCGTCGGTGACCAGGGTGGGCGTGCCGTTGGCCTTGAGCAGGTCTAAGGAGATGGTCTGAGCCGGGACCTGGGTGCTGCTGGGCTGGTTGATGAGGACCGGAGTCGCCTGAGACCAAACACGTGACTGGAGGTTAGTGACGTACACTGATGAAGATGAAGATGAAGATGAGGCCTCTTCACACTGACCTGCTGCGTGGTGACGGCTGCAGCCTGCTGCCTCTGCTGCCTCTGCTGAGCCTTCAGCTGCTTCCTCTGCTGAGCCTGACTCACCGCCGGCCTGGAGGTGGCCAGGGCCAGGTTCTGGACCTGGACCGGCTTCATCTGGGCCTGGTTCTTCTGCTGCGTCTGGACCGGACCCTGGCTCTGCTGACTGAGTTTCTGCTGGGCCAGCTTCTGCTGCGCCTGCAGCTGCTTCTGCTGTGTCTGCTGGATGATGAGCTGCTGCAGCTGCTGCTGCTGCTGCAGCAGAACCTGAACCTCCGCCTTCTGCTGCTTCTGAGAGTTCATCTTGTTCTGCTGCAGCTTCTGCTGCTGCTGCTTCTGCTGCTCGGCTTGTTGGCTTTGCAGCCGTTGGATCTGCTGCAGCCTGACCAGGGTCTCCTGAGAACACTGCATGGGCTGGGCGGGCTTCTTGTTCTGGGCCGCTTCCATCACTCCCTCCATCCCTTCCTCGCTCTCCGCCTCCTTCTTCACCTTCAGCAGCATCCCGTTGGGGAGCCTGGGCGGCTGGATGGCCGAGGCTTTTATCAGCGTCTGCAGTTTGACCTCTGGTACCGTCCTGATCCGCTCGCCTCCTTCCTTCTCGGCGCCGCCCCCCATCTTTCCCTGCTCCAGCTGAGACCTGAGCGTCTCCACCAGCCTCTGCTTCTGCTTCAGCATCCTGGTCAACTCCTCGATCTGCTTGTCTTTCTCATGGAGCATCTGGTCCTTGTCTCTGGCAGCCGTGTCCATGGCGACCCCCGACACTTGCTCCGCAGTCCGCCCCGAGGCGAGCGGAGGCCTGGACAGACCGCAGGAGCTCCGCGTCTCCTCTTTCACAGCGGAGAGCGACTGGGAGCGCGGCGAGACGCTGGACGGGTGCTGAGGAGAGGGATGGAGGGTGAGCTGGGTCAGCGGGGAGCTCACCATCTCTCCAAACATGTCTCCGTTACAGCTGGTCTCGTCCGGACTCATGGCGGCCAGCGAGCGCTCGGACGGCGTGGGCGACACGGGCGGGCTGGAGCTGGTGCTGCCGAAACGCATGACCCGGCCCGGCACAGCGCCCTGACCCAGCGAGCACAGAGAGATCTTGAAGCCGCCCTCTCCTGACTGGAGGTCGGGGATGCCGGTTCTGGCCGGAGAGGTGATGGCGGCGCCGGCAGCTGAGGTCGCCGCCCCCTGCTGGCCGGGCTGCGAGCTCCCGTTCTTCAGAGCCGAGCCTCCGTTCTGTTCCTGGTAGTTGCGGAGTCTCTCGATGAGGTCGTTCTTGGTACCGGACACGGTCAGGCCGCGCAGCTTCAGTTCCTGTTTCAGCTCTGCGACCTGGAGGAGGAGGAGGAGGAGGAGGAGGAGGAACCACATCAGCATGGAAACAACAACAACAACACACTCAGAGTGAAAGAGAGAAAAGAGGAGATACAAAAATATCGTTGACGCGTTGTTTCACTTCCTCAGAGAACAAACAGCTCTGATCTGACTGAAGGTCATCAGACTGTAAAGGTCAAAGCAGCTCAGCCACCTCCTGCGCTCTTCTTCTGTGGTATCATGTGGATCCATTCTACAGGAAGTGAGGGTCAACTGTCACAGCTACTCACTTTGAACTCGTCCAGGTTGGCGGGCAGAGCGCTCGGCGGTTTGGCTCCTCCCACCGCCGCTTGGCTCTGACGGACAGACCCGCCCTGACTGCCGGCGCTGGGACTGGTCGCGGTGGGAATGCTGCGGGAGGGCGAGGGGCCGGCGGTGGTGGAGGGCGGCTGCTCAGCTGGAGGCCTGAAGACAACAAGGAGAACAAGACACAATGGAGATCAGGTTCATAAACACAAACACATCAGAGCATAAAGGACTTCCATTTGTGCTCGCCGTCTAAGCTGCCCTATAATGGATGCTGCAGGTTTTTTGGCACAGAAGAAGAAGAGTTCAGGCAGAGACAGGAAGTACTGACTGAACTTCTGGGTAACTTTAGTTTCACACGTAGAAAAAGGAAGTGAGGCGAGCGCCGACATGACGAGAGAGCAGCTCAAACAAACCCACAGCTATCTGTCATTCACACCTCCTCACACACTCACACGCCCACACACACACACTCACTTGGGGGGGGCGGGCAGGATGGTGTGATAGTTGTAGTGCTGCTGCTGCTGGTTGAGGATCTGCAGCTGCAGGAAGAGCTGCTGCTGGTGGAGCAGCTTGGCGTAGGACGAGTCCATCTGAGGAGGACGCTCCTTATCCGCTTTCTGGTCCGGCGGGATGTACTGATGGTACTTCAGCTTCTTCACCTTCACACAGATACAAACACAGTCAACACACACACGCTTTCTACCAAGACCATGAGTTCACCTCCTTAACAAACGAGCTTCATTCATAATCTGATGACATGAGCGTGAACATGAAGCAGGTAAGCGGCGTGCGAGCGAGGGAACGGGCTGCTGACCTTGGGTTTGTTGTCTTTGGGTTTCTTGGGCCTCTGTGACGGACGATCTGAACTCATCTTACTCTGAGACTGAGGACGGGAGAACAGACAGAGGTGAGTGGAGCTGATCTGAGGCTGAGCGCTCCAGCTGAGGCTGACAGAGACGTGTTCTCACCTTGGTGTGCAGGGCCGGGTGGCGGGAGGTGAGCGCGTTCCCGTTGGTCAACTTGAGCGGCGGGGAGGAGGCCGGCCCGTTCATCTGGAGCGTGGGGGGTGGAGGAGGGGGCGGGGGCGGCGGCGTGGGCTGCGGGAGGAACTGAGAGAGCAACAAGACGGGTGAGTCAGACGCCCCCTGGTGTTAACCTGTCAGGTGTCTGCTGTCCTGCAGGTTACCTGTGTGGGGGACATGTCCCCGCTCTGGCTGAGCAGGTCTGAGGGGGACAGCTGGGGGACGGCGCTCAGGGGGGAGTCGTGATTGGTCAGCTGGTCCGGCGAAAGTGCGTCGCTGCTGTCTTCGTCCAGCGAGGAGCTCTCTCCCCCAGCTCCCTTTGGAGAATCTGCAAACAAACACATGGTGACGTCACGGCAACGCACTGGGCATGGTCGTCATGGTTACAGGAGCAATCAGATCAAGTGATGCAACAATAAAGTAGAATTGATTATTTTCTGTCATTCTGGTCAATTAAGCTACAGTGACATGTCTCCATAGCAACCATGCATCACAGCCGGGGAGTGAACCTGACAGCTGAGTTCACCCAGGCTGAGCCTCACTGAGAGGACAGCTGAGTTCACTCAGGCTGAGCCTCACTGAGAGGACAGCTGAGGATTGCTCAATGGCACTGAGTCATTTAAGAGAAGTTGGCACACAACAATGTGCTGCGCTGCATTTCATAACACCGCTCTGTCCAAACGTGGAGGTTGTGACACCGCCGTGCAGCGTGAGGCAACACGACGTGACTGTCCCGAGTGTGAAGGAATCATCTGTGTGAGTGTGTGAGTGTGATGGCATATATGCAGTGTGTGCCAGGGGAAAGATTTCTATGTGTGTATGTGAGTGATATTCCGACTGTTGTGTGTTTCTTAACAGGAAACGAGCTCCTGTTTGAACATGTGTTGTCTTACATCATCTGTATGTGAATGAACATGTCGCCATAGTGTGTGTGTGTGTGTGTGTACCCAGCATGTCGTCCTGCAGGTCCACAGTCAGGTCCACAGACAGGATGTTCTTGTGGACCAGCTCTATGGGTCCCGGGCGGTGGGAGATTTTGTCGTTGAGGTCGTCGGCCAGGCGCGCTCTCTTCAGCTGGAGCTGCTTGGCCTGCAGGGACGGCTCAGCGGACGTCTCTGTGGAGGACACAGCGGGACGTGACCCGCACGTCAAACACCCAGGGAATGCTTTATCTTTATCACAGCAAAAACGAGACAACACATCGATTAAAGGCGAATGAAACACAACTCAGGACAACGTGTGTGTGTGTGAGCAGCAGCACAGAGACAGAAGCAGGCCAGCTGAAGCATGACATCATCTACAGCACAGCACAAGTGACGACTGAAACGTATGAAACACACACTAACTACAGCAGAACCACACACACTCTACACACTCATGTTCTTATCTTATCAAAGGAAGTGCTGCGTCTTCATACGACAGAGTTTCAATTGACACTTGTGCTCTAGCAGAGGCGAGCTGATGGCACGGCGGTGCTGCGCTGACACTCACCCTCCAGGATGTGCATCCTAACCAGCTCAGAGCGCTCTGGACGACTTCGGATCTTCCTCTTCAGATAGTCTTCGGTCTGGAACAGAGACGAGAGGAGGAAGGATGAAGACGGTGGAAAGAGTGAGACGGAGACAGACAACAGACTGAAGCCTCCCGCACACACACAGATACACACACTGATAACACACTGCAGCACCATGACTAGTTTGGACTGAAGATGAAACATTTAACCCCGGTTCATCTGACGGAGGCTTCAGTCCTTACATCATCACAACATCACACACACTCCACTCTCACTGAAGGAACATCTGGACAGATTTGTGAGGTCGTTCAGCTTTGGATCGTCTGATCAGCGAGCAAACTATGATGAAAACGTTTCTGTCTTGGCAAACAACTTTCTTCTTCTGCTTGAGTTGCCAGCAGACACACACACACACACACTCACCTCATGACATCATAAAGTTTCTGTGCTTGAATACAAACATATACTTTAACATTGTGGCAGCTCCAAATGCTGAGGAGACAAATCTAAACTTGAACTGTGGTGTCACTTCCTGCCAGCAGAGAAACATTGTTGAAAGTAGAGAAGAAGAAGCCTGACCGCCGCCCCCCCCCACACACACACACACACACACACACACACACACACACACACACACACACACACACACACACACACACACACACACACACACACACACACACACACACACACACACACACACACACACACACACACTCACCCGTGCTCGCTCCAGACTCCGCCGCTGCTCGTGGAAGGCTGCCGGGCTCTTCAGTGCTGCAGGGGGGAGAGAGAGGAGATTGATGAACGCAGCTCTCTCACACACACACACACACACACACACACACACCGCAAGAGGCAGTGTTCTTGTGAGAACAGAGCGGCTAGAGAGCGACACAGAGGCAAAGCAGAAGTGGCTACAGGACCAAAAGGTCAGGAGTGCGGCTCTACACCACAACATGATGACAGATAATGCTGCCTAATGTCACTGTGTGTGTGTGTGTGTGTGTGTGTGTGTGTGAGGACCACTCTGCAGTGCATCAGTGGCCCTGATACTGTCTCCACTGTAGAGGTGTGGTTCAGATCACAGTCACGTGTGCAGAGGGACAAAGCGTTCCTGGACTGCAGGCGGGACGAGCGAGACCACAGCCGCAGGAAGCTGGGACTCACTGAGACCCTTCAGCCCCGCCCCTCCCCCCTCCCTCCTGTTCTCACGCCCGTCTATCTGGGACCGTGACTGCAGTCTGAGACGGCGAAGGCGCAGGTTGAGCCCCACATCAGGGGAACGCTGTGGGCTTCAGGCAGAGACTGGGCGTGTGAGGTGGCGTTGGCAGCGAGGCGCGTTTGTCGATTGCGAGCACTCAGTCCGACCGTCTGCTGGGGTTTAATGGAGGGACTGAGAGACAGCCAGGCAGGAGAGCGAGGAGACGGCGGGGGAGAGGCTGGTCTGATGGAACGGACCGCCGCACGTAAAGGAAATGTACATTCATCACTATACTCAGCCCCCTCTGCCTCAGCATGTCTGTGTGTGTGTGTGTGTGTGTGTGTGTGTGTGTGTGTGTGTTAAAGGAGGAGCTGTGATCCTTTTAAAATGGATCCTAACTCATTTGTGTCCATTATGTGGACGTGTGGACGTTTTAATGATGTGGACACCCTGGACCTCCACAGCAGCTGCAGGACAGTGTGTGTGTGTGTGTGTAAACTGGAGAGGATGTTGGGAAGGCAGAGTGGCAGTTAGGGTGATGTAAGATGGCGGCACCTCTGATTGGTCAAGAGCTGGTGAAATCCCTGCTGAAGGGTGTGAGTGTGTGGACAGCAGGGCGTGTGTGTGTGTGTGTGGGTGCGTGTGTGTGTGTGTGTGTGTGTGTGTTTGTGTGGGGCATTCCCAAAGTCGCAGTCGAGGATGTTCTCACACCGACATGGCAACTGGCCGTGATGTAACCAAAGGGGGGCCATCACACACACACACACACACACACACACACACACACACACACACACACACACACACACACACACACACACACACACACACACACACACACACACACACACACACACACACACACACACACACACACACACACACACACACCCACCCCCATGATGTCACTTTGAGAATAAATACTTTTGGTTCCACATTAAAGGCAGTGTGTGTGTGTGTGTGTGTGTGTGTGTGTGTGTGTTAACAGGGAAGTTGACACACACTCTTATTCTGGTAGAGCAGAGTTATTAACAGGCCTCTGCTCTGTGCTCTCTTTGTAGGAGCTCTACAATAATAACTGTAGTATAAATAACAGGGCAGACTTTCAGTTTCACTTCTCTGTGACCGTGTGTGTGTGTGTGTGTGTGTGTGTGTGTGTGTGTGTGTGTGTGTGTGTGTGTGTGTGTGAGTTGCCTAAGTCCCTCCCAGCAGCATGCGGCTGCCTGACAGAGCTGTAAGATGCGACTCATTCATTCAGTAAAGTCTAAAGTGTGTGGTTCTGATCCGTGGTTCTGTCAGGAGTTGCAGCTCAACATATAGAGACAAAGCAGAGAAGAAGTAAGAGAAGAAGTGCCAGCTCTTCATCTGACGAGCGGAACTGTGAAACAGGAAGTGGATCTAAATGAAGGGGAAGCTGCTCTATTTGATAACACTAAAGTGTCGCAAATGTGCCGAGCATGACTGACTGACACACACACACACACACACACACACACACACACACACACAGGGGGTTGATGCTTTCTGCTAG
>NW_027467008.1:97500-267500 GCF_046128005.1 Genypterus blacodes | reverse complement strand
CTGCTGTATTATTCAAGCTACACACACAGACAGAGTGAGACTCACGTGGCTGTGAGTGTCAACACAAAACCTCACACACACACACACACACACGAGCGAGCGAGCGAGCGAGCGAGCGAGCGAGCGAGAGAGAGACAGACAGAGACAGACAGAGAGAGACAGAGAGAGACAGAGAGAGACAGAGAGAGACAGAGAGTGGTAGTCATGAGCACATTTCCCTGTCTTCCTCTCCTCATCTTCCTCTGTATTTGACTAATGAAATCAAGTGGATTTGTGATGTGGTCAGTCACGCACTTCCTGCCTTAAAAAGCTCAGAGCTGCTGCCTCTCCCGGTGCCCAAGCAGAACACGTATGTGCGGCCCTGCTGTGGGCTACATGAGTGGGCTTGTAGAAGCGCTGTGCTGGTGTGTGTGTGTGTGTGTGTGTGTGTGAGCGCTGCCTTCTTGTTGCTACGAGCAGCAGACCTGCAGATCTCTACAAATCTCTCCTCTGCTCTGCTGATGAAGCTCTTTCTCTGGCGGCAGGCTACAGATCTCTGCCAGGCTGTTTGGTTATGCTGTCATTTCTCATTATCTAACAGGAATTTACTTCATCGCACAAATCAAACCTGTGTGTGTGTGTGTGTGTTTGTTGAAATAGCGTGCTGTCAGGACACACTGTGAAACTGGAAAAGTACCAGTGCCTGTGAGTGCATGTCCAGGCCTCAGAAGACACAGCAGCCGTGGAGACGCTCGGTGTGTGTGTGTGTGTGTGTGTGTGTGTGTGTGTGTGTGTGTGTGTGTGTGTGTGTGTGTGTGTGTGTGTGTGTCTGGTGAGTCATGTGTGGGGGGGCAGGACACAGTAAACATGTGAGTGTCTCTCCAAACTTGCCACAGATGCATAAATGTTCCCTCTTGTATGTTTAGGACTGGAGGTGTTTACATTCAGCCTTTGCTCTCCAGCTGTTTAGATTCCAGATGTTACATAACTACAGAGGTGCCTGCTGGAACAGAACACCCCCCCCCCCCCCGCCCTGTAAAGGGGGATCGCTCTGGCTGCTCTGTGCGTTTGTCCCCGGCTGCTCTGACATCATGGAGTTTATTTATCCTCCTGCCGCCACAGCGTCGTCGGCACAGAGGCCTCAGCTGTGTGTGTGTGTGTGTGTGTGTGTGTGTGTGTGTGTGTGTGTGTGTGTGTGTGTGTGTGTGTGTGTGTGTGTGTGTGTGTGTGAATAGCGATGAAACACAACACCCGGCCCGTAGCTCCGCTCCTCTGGGATGCTGTCATTACTCTCTATCCTCTCATTCTTACTCTCTTCTCTCTCTCTCTCTCTCGTCTCCATCTCACTCTGTGTCTCTCGTCCTTCCTTCCTTCCTTCCCTCTCTCTCTCTCTCTCAGACTGACTGAGTGTTGTGGGGCCTCTGATGCTGGCAGCCTCCCAGTTTGTTACATAACCGCACCATCAGCTCCCCTGAATCTCAGCCCAGCCTCCAGATCTGGACATCAAATCTTAAATACTGACCGGCACAAAACCTGAAGACATTTACATCTTTAATGGATCCTTTATTTACGGCTCCCTGTCCTCAGCACGTTCACTTCCTGCTACACAGTGGAACGCCAGTCTGCCCATTGAGGAAATGCATATAAAGGCAACACACTGATCTACACACACATAATCCAGAGCCGGTTACTCACAGGACGCTCAGTTTGATTTGTGACGATAACGTGTGTGTGTGTGACATGAAAGTGTGTGTGTGAAAAGCTCATTGATCACCTTAATCACAGAACATTCAAAGTTTGAAAGTGTCCAGTTAATGTTCCTAGGGTCGTTCAGGGTCTCGGCCGCTCGCCTCCAGCTCAGAGCCACGCAGCATGAGCTCCCTCTATACTCACACACTTTGATCAACAGATCCACACACCAGCACCAGCAGGCTGTGGGTTCAGACCTCAGAGCGGCTGCAGCCTCAGCCAACGCAAAAGAGACACACCCACTCCTGACAGCCGCCACTCAGGACAGACTGCAGGCAGGAGGGTCCGGCTCAGGCTCAGAGCTGCCCAGTCAGGCTCAGAGCCGCCCAGTCAGGCTCAGAGCCGCCCAGTCAGGCTCAGAGCTGCCCAGTCAGGCTCAGAGCTGCCCAGTCAGGCTCAGAGCCGCCCAGTCAGGCTCAGAGCACAGACCTTACTGGGTTTTTGAAACATGCAAACCTGCAGCCTGCAGGGAAACAGCGAGGCAGCAGATGTGCTGTAATGTTTTGATGGAACAAAGAGCTGCAGCCTGTCAGAGTGACACATGAAGTGTGTGTCTGGCTCCAACACGCCGCCTGCATGCATGTTAAACCCATCTCCTAGTCTCCCTGCAGCAGAGAGCGTGTGAGTCTGGTCTGGAACACTGTGTTCTGAGTGAAGCCAGTGTTTCCCTGTGAAATGTGGAGCAGAGACGCCTCTAACCTATTTCTCCCCGACATCCGGCCTCCGTCAGCCGGGCCCTCTGGAGCTCCGTCTGGACCCCAGCCTGCAGTCCTCGGAGAGAGGTGGCTCTGCGACCGGACAGCTGACGGGTTCCTTCGCCGTCTGAGTCCAAATCATCCGGCGCACCTTTCACACCCAGACTGCACCCTCCCTTCCCCTTCTGCCCCGACCTGCTCCACCCCAAACCGGGCCTCCCGGCGCTGCCTTCTGCCTTTGTCTGGGACGCCTCCTCAGGTAAACCGTCTGATGGGCTTTATAATGAGCTGCAGGTGTTACATCACCAGCTGATGGCTTGATAATGACTGAAACTTGGCAGTGATCAGTCTGCAGTCTATTCTCCACGCTGCTGTAATCAGATGATGGCTCCCCGCAGCCCGAGGAGGATAACGTGTGTGTCCGAGGAGAAGAATGCCATTGTGTTGTGTGATGGCGTTCTCCTCCGGCCGTGTGAAGAGCGATTCAGAGCGGATTAGCGTTCAGGACGGGTCTGCACAGTAACTATTGTCACAGGACGCCCGGGCTGTTTACATGCCATTTGCACGAGACAACAGATAGCAGAGTGACTGTTTACACGCCGTCATCACCTCTGCTGCCTTCATGTGACAGAGAACAACACATACACACATACACACACACACACACACTGGGAGAGCTCGTTCCACACAGGAGACGGAGCTGCTTACAGTCTGAGACGATTCTATATGAAGGTGAAACATGGGATCTGAAGTTAGAGACGTGACGCGATCACACCGAGCTTCCTCCGCACGGATAACTGGCTCCGTCTGAAAGGTTGAGGTGCTGAGAGGAGTACAGACGAGCCGCTCGGTAAACACGCCGCACCGCTGGGGAAAAAAAGCCGGCACGACAAACTCTCTAAACTCGTCTGCAGGCCACAAGCGCAGAGAGTCGGAGGAGTTTAAGGTTCCATGCTGGCGCCGCCGCTCGACTTAAACATGCAAACAAAGCAGAGAGGAAGTTTACCTGACTTGTCCCTCTGCACCATGCTGCAGGGAAACTTCTCCTCCTCCAGGCTCGATCAGTCACTCATGCCGAGCAAAAAGTACAAAGAAAGTGCAGAAGAAGAAGAAGAAGTCCAGCGGAAGAAGGAAACTCCTCCGTCCTCACCGGCGAGCTGCTACTCCACAGAGTTACACTGAGGCCGACATTCCCTTCCTCAGAACAGCCTGCAAGTGTGTGCACGCCTCGACAGGGAGGGAGGGAGGGAGGGAGGGCCTGTGTGTGTGTGTGTGTGTGTGTGTGTGTGTGTGTTTGTCCCCTTTTGCTTCTTGGATAGAGACCAGGTTCACCTTCCTTCCTGTCTTCCTGTGGCTACACCTTTTTCTTTTCTTTTATGTCTCCCTCTCTCTCTTCAGGTCACTCTTCTTCTTCTTCTCTCTCTCTTTCTCTCTTCAGGTCACTCCTCTTCTTCACCTCCCTCTCTCTCTGTGTAAACCAGCCGGTGACTGGGCTCACCTCTGGCCGACAGAGCTAACACGCACCGCTCTGCCTTTCCTTTTCCCCTTTCTTTCCCTCCGCTCTCTCAGAGAAGTTATGCAATCCAGCCATTTCAGACGTGACCTCCCCCTCTTCTCTTCCCTTCTTCCCCTTCCTCCTCCGGTTGCCTGACACTCCCCTCGCTCCCACTTACTCGCTCCTTCACTTCTCCTCCGTGTTTTCAGCGTTAACAGTCGCGTTCTCTGGCCGTGACCGCGTTCCTGTGCAGGGGAACGACTGCAGGGCCGCTGTGTGACCGGGAACAATGGGAGAGTAAATCATAGCCCAGAGCTCCTGTCACTGTTCTCCAAACTTCTCAGACACAGTGCTCTCTCTCTCTCTCTCTCACACACACACACTCACACTCACACACACACACACACACACACACACACACACACACACACACACACACACACACACACACACTTGAGTGCACTTGGAGCTCTACACTCGTCTCAGGTCCTCGTCCTGAATAACATCTCCTCTGTGTTTCTGCATTTGACAACAAACCTGCTCACTCGACTCTCACAGGGGAAGGAGCCCGGTGTTGTGTAACAGTGTGTAAGGGTGCTGGATGTAAAGAGCTGATGGGACCGTCCTCTCTCTCTTACACACACACACACACACACACATTCACACACACGCTGCCACCCCCCCTGCCTCTCTGAAAGTATCTTCGTGTCAGATTTGCAGCAGGAATGCCTGCAGCGACACGTCTGCTGCTGGCTGGCTGAGCGCAGAGCGAGGAAGAGGCCGGGCTACCAGAGCCGAGCTTTGGGAGTGGTTGCCCGAGGCCGTGTGTGTGTCTTTGTGTGCCTGTGTGAGACAAACAGTCTTGTGACCGTGTTCAGCGCTCACCTGGCTTCACCGTTTGTTTTCCACCACTCACTATCATTGTTCACTCCTCTTTGTCACTTTGTTAGAGGCCCCACAGGCTCCAGCAATCATTTACTGGCCCCTCCTCTTCCTCCTCTTCCTCCTGTGAAGCAGCAGCAGGTCACCTCTGCCTGCTGCAGACAGGATGACCAACGCCCAGCAAAGTACAATGATCAGCTTGGCCAACCTGTGTGATAGGGCAAGGTGTGTGTGTGTGTGTGTGTGTGTGTGTGTGTGTGTGTGTGTGTGTGTGTGTGTGTGTGTGTGTGTGTGTGTGTGTGTGTGTGTGTGTGTGTGTGTGTGTGTGTGTGTGTGTGTGCGCGCAGACCAAAGCTCTCTGCACACACACCCCAGGGTGAAAGAGGAGTGTCTCTAATATTGTGGCAATCCAACAACAACAACAACAATCTGGCTTTCCTGAGCTGGAACCTCCATCAACCTGGAGGGAGGAAGTGACCCTGATGGATGTGTCACACACACACAACCTCAGAGTAAACAGCAGCCTGGACACACACACACACACACACACACACACACACACACACACACACACACACACACACACACACACACACACACACACACACACACACACACACACACACACACACACACACACACACACACACACACACACACACACACAGAGGGGGGGGGACGAACAAGAAGTCCAGACATGTCTGACATGAAACTTCTTCTTCTTCTTCTTCCCTCTCTTCTCTTCTTGCCCTGGCTTATGTAACATGTTCTCACCACACACACTTTGTTGGGGTTTACATTGGATGAAGGACGAGACGCTGCGGGCCAACATATTCACCTCAGCACCGCACAGAGAGTCTGCAGCTCAGACCCTGAACGCACCATCCATTGGGCCTGAGACATGCAGTAATAATAAACACGCCGCTCCTTACAGTAAAGCTATTTCTGCTCAGATAGAGTTTAGGACGGGTCAAAGGTCAAGCCCAAGTTATGAGAACCACAGTTCCCCCGTGTTCCTCCTCACAGCGAACAGCGCCGCTACAAGACAAGAGCTGTGAGAAAAATGTGCCATGGAGTGTTTAGGGACGGGCCGGAGCTTCAGTAAACACGCTTTACATACGAGATGGAGCGATACAGAGCAGACGGGAGGATTACATAAGTGCCAGAGCGTTTTTGGATAAACATCTGCACGCTGGCGAGCTGCCTCAGAGCTGTGAGAGTCACTCTGGGTCAGTGCAGGACTCCTCTGACTCCTCTGACTCCTTCCTGCTCTCACATGTGACATTAAGAAGCATTCAGTGTCATGGCGGCGTGTTTCGGTGCGACTCTCTCACCGTTCTTGCGCTCCTGCAGAGGCATCACCATGGAGGGGGGCTGAAGGGTCAACTCCTGCAGCTCGCTGGTCACCGCTTCGCTTTGAGGGCTCAGGGTGGAGCCGGCGGCCCCGGCGACTTCCATCGCTCCCGGAATTGGCTCCTCCCCTTTCTGTGAGTGTAGCGTTGCCAGGTTGACTGAGAGACCTGCGGCGAAGACACCAGAACAAAAGGTGAATGTCACAATCAAAGCGCTCGACAGGATAGGAATGACATGAACCGCTGTGTTTAAGAGTAAAGGGGACTTCCAGGTTTCATACCAGACTAACATGGGTGACTCCTCCCTCCTGTGTAGCCCCGCCCCTAACACCCCACCTGTAGCTGCCAGTAATTGTTTAGCAAGTTTAAAAAGTCCCATGTTCCTGATTGCCCCGGTGTTTACGGCTTCATCTCCCTGTCATGGTTGATGAATCACTGTCACCATAAATGTGTGTGTGCGTCCATAAACTGTCACATCATCACATCTGGAATGCTGCCAGATGTCATTCACGCTCACAACATCTATTTAAAGATTTGTGCACTCAGAATAAACACAGCTAAGCATATTAAGACTTCTTCAGCTTTTTGTGCGGTTGTGTTGCTTTTGCCCGTGGAACCATTTGACCCGATGTGAGGCAGCGCTGAGCGTTTGGAATGTAATGACCTCAGCCTGCCTTCACGGGCCAATCACAGAGCGGCACACTCAACAAAGCCACGCAATAAAGAGAGATAAATATTTCCCAAGGCACGCCGGCAGGCCACAACAAGCAGCAAGAGCCATCTCCGGAAAACTGAGCACATCTCTGGTGTAATTATGGAACACACACATTCCCCTCTGTGTGAGTGTGTGTGTGTGTCTCACTCCGCACATACACACAGCCCAGGCAAGAGGAAGAATGCAGGGCTGTAGGCTAGAGATTAAATCCAGCATTGGGGAAGAATTTGCATGTTTGAGCTTTTACAACTGTTGCCGTGGACGCTGCAGGAGAGCAGAGCAACCAGAGGGACCAGAGCAACCGGACAGAGTTTGGCTTTGACCTCACAAGCACAACTCTGTTCTCATATCTTGTAAAAATGAACTGGACTGAACAGGCCTGGTTACCCTGACGACAAATCACTAATGGCTGTTTACAAAGGGCGGCCCGCTGCTGCTGCGTAGTGTGTCTGTGTGTATGTGTGTGTGTGTGTGTGTGTGTGTGTGTGTGTGTGTGTGTGTGTGTGTCTGAGGGGGATTCTGTCATTACCACACAGTGGGCATGAAAACAATGAGGCAGTGTCGTCTCCTCTCTCTTACAATCAAATTCCAGCACACACAAGCCCGCACAGCCGCACACAACCACATCACACCAGGAACGTTCAACTTGGCCCCGCGGACGTCTGCAAGCGGCATCATGTTATTAAAAACACTTGGGGGAAGGAAATCGTGCGATCTGGGCGGAGACGTAAACAGATTCGAAGTCGACTTCAAGGGGAAAAACAGTCCAGATCCAAAACCTCATCATCTTTGTGCTCCAGTTGCTCTCCTCTCCTTTCTGCTGACACACATGAACACTGGCCCCCGTGTTCGCCATCGCAGCAGGAAATAAGGATAGGACCATGAATCTCAATGAGAGGCCTCTGATACATATTGTTGCATAAGCACTGAGTAGACACCAGCATCTGGGAGAAGTCTCATTCAACCAGGCCACGTGAAGCAGAGCAGTGTGCCTCGATACAATCAGACAGAAAAATCAGATATGCGTGGAAAGAGCCGTGCAGACACACATGAGTGTGTACGCAACATGACCCCGCAGTGATAATCACATGTTACTGAAGTTAAAGAGGCTGCAGGCAAAAGCTTCTCTGCTCCAACTCATAAACAAGAACATGAGTTCAGAAAGAGGTGCAGTCGCATTCAATCAACAATTAAGGATTAGACGACTGCATTATGACAAAAACATCCATGTAAAGAAATGAAGTCACTAGATTACTAGATTGTAAGACAACCACAGGGCTTTGTGATGGGACATGGAGATAACATGTGAACACTGCAAGGGACCAATGCAGCACATCCAGATCTGTATCTGACGACGGGGACACGCGAACACACATGTGGCTTTGTGCATCTGTCTGCAAATAGTGAGACCTCATTAGTGTAGAAGGTTCTCTGAGGACCAGCTAATCACCGTGTGCACAGAGAGCTGGATATCAAGTTCTGTACAGTTAATTAACCACAGAAACTTCAATCAGACGCGCTCAGTGCATCATCAGTCACCCAATCCGCACTTTCCCAACAGCTCCCGTGTCCAGGAAGGTGCTGTCCAAACATGCTACCTGTATTGTGCTGCTGCTGCTGCTAAGCTTTGGAGAACAGCATTCCTCTCCACACGCCCACACTAGTCTTTGGAAATGCAATTACACAGGTGTACACACACATACACGCACACACACTGCAGTATTTTCACACCTTTTCATAATAAGACCTCAGGTTTCCTCCTGGTGGAGGGGCGGGTGAAATAAGCAGACATGGATCACTTACCTGTTGCTAAATCTCGGTGAGGTGTTTTTCCATCTCAGCACAACAGAGCTTCATACGGTTCTGTTAAGAGTAATAAAGGAGAAGAAGATGAAGAAGAGCAGCTTCAACAGAGGAGCAACTTTCTCTGCCAAACCCAGAGCTCTCGTCTGCGCCTCTAATCTGAGGATTAAGCCTCTGAGCGTCAATGTGACTTTAACATACAGACGAGATTCTCATAAAACTCTGACATGATTCCCGAAGAGAAGGTTAGGTTTAGGGTTTAGGTAATAACGCGCCAGACAGGATCCACGTCGCAGGAGGCCTCCACACCCCACAGATGTCACGGGGCAGCAGACTGCAGCTGTCACTTCACAACACACCGCCGGGCTAGGCTACTGTTAGCTCATGTGGGTGGGCACAAACACGGGCACTAAACAAACCGAGGCCCCGTGTGAGGAGGCACACACACGCGAAGAGCCGAGCGGACGTGCTAATAACAATGACGGCTAACTGTGAAACTGTGGGAGCTGCCGGTGTCCCTGCTGCCTCCCCGCCGCACACACACGCACACACACGGCTAGCTTCCGTTAGCAGGCTAAGCTACGCAGCGCTACTAGCTAACTGTTCCGCACAGTTCGTAGTTGTCACGCAGCTGGTTTCCCCGCAGAATAACCTCTTGATGTTTGTCTTTACGTACCGACAGTAGCTATTCAACGGAAGAGTCCCCGGTTACTGGTCATGGTCGCCACTCCGGTGATGTAGCTGCAGACGGCGTTGGCATCACACCGCCTCTTCCGAATCACAAAGGAAACTTTAGCCGGAAAACCCTCCTCTGGTCGGGACGCAAAGCCCTCACTTCCTCCGCTGGACGTAAAACTTGCAAACTATTTTCACGCTCCGCTGTAAAGCCGCAGGAGACGACAGAAGACGCGTATGTGTTTATATTAGCCAAAGATACACGTTTAGTATATGAACATTTAATATAGGAGAGAAAATTAAAAGATACACACAGCACAGAGTTGTGTACGGTGCCACACATCTGCAGTGTCTGTCTCCGTCCTGTGGTCAAAGTTGTGTACTGCACGAGTCTGGAGCCCAGCGCGTCTGTCTGTATATCATAATAACAATACAACTAAAACACATCACCACATTGTTTACAGCATATTATTATATTGCGAAAGTCAGTGTAGTTTTCTGTTTGTTATTTCGAGTTTATTTCTCATAGTACAATATTTCCACAAATTCTTCTACCAGAATATTAAAATCTTTGTTTCTGCAATGATAATTAGACAGGAATTGGGAATAGGAATTAGACATGATTGCTGCTTAATCGGCCACTTCGCCACATGACACACTTTATTTTGGCACTTTGCCACGAACAAAAATACAAATTTTATTTTATTCCATTGCAAGAATAATTGTTACTGAATTTTCCAAACGCAAATGAGCATGTAAAAAATTACAAACGCCATGATGATACTCTTTTCAGTCAATCCGTTTGATTGGTGATTTGTCATCGTTTCAATGAAGTTCAATTACTAATTTTAAGGTTTCAAGAGAAGAGGTAAAGGTTGTTTTGCTGCGTTTGCTATAACATCCATTTGCTATTTTTATTGAAATTTCAACTACAGTATCGTCTAGTATACTGATTATTCGTGTAAACAGAATCAATACAAATAAAATATTAAAGTTCCGTCGATAGAAAAAAACAAAACTACAATCTCTCAGCTACGGCGAGCGACGAGGGTCCATCTTCTAAGCTATCCGGTTTTCCCTGTCAACAGTCGGAGAAAGCGCTGCGGCGGAGCTACAACCATGTCGGAGCAGGAGTCTCTGAGGTGCTCCAGCGCCAGGAACCGTGGAGGCGTGCAGAGAGTCGAGGGCAAACTGCGAGCCAGCGTGGAGAAGGGAGACTATTACGAAGCACACCAGATGTACAGGACTTTATTTTTTAGGTAAGACTTCTTCATCTCGGCTGTGATCTGAATAGACGTCGGCTTTGAGGCCTGCCTCACTGTTCCAGATCGTTCTGCCAGTCAACCCTGCTACCGAATCTGCGCGTTCCGATTGGTAGATTCTTGACCGGGACACGCCCACGTATGTCAGATAGTCGGTTTGGTTGGATGATAGTATCTGTCAATCATCCAAATGACAAAATGGGACCGCTTTGCTAGCTAACAAGGAACGCCTTTAGCAGCACAACTAGCGGTGGTCGCCTGTGAGCCGCTACCTGCCAAGCTAAAGCCAAACGGCTCCGGTGTGTGTTTACAATTCACAGGCCGATTCATGCGACGTCAAACGCTGTTTTGTCATCCCACTCAAATGCACGTAGACGTCGTCCAGCTGTGTTAGCCGATAGCGAGCTAATCACTCACCGCAGCCAAGGTGTTTGCTCCCCTACAGGCGCAGCCCGGAGCGGAACAAACGCCCTGAATATAGCATTTAAACATCACTTTACTTCAATAAACGAGCAGGTAGAAAAGGGCTGCGATCGTATTGTTCCTAATTCACCACGAACACCTGGATGGTGTTGATCCAAAGACAAACTATCTCCAAATCCACGTTAACCTGCCTCAAACATAATCGATTATATTTCTGCTCATTAAAGTGGGAGATCGATGGGAAAAAGAAGGACGTCTGCACAGCGTCGACGCTTTAGGAGAGCAACATTTAGGTTCATTTCTGTTAATTAACTGTCATACCTAAACGCTGCCTCATGTAAGCAAACAAAGCTCATTAGACTGAACCATCCCCTGTCTGCACGATCAAAGTGAATACAACCCAACGCAGAGTGAGCAGGGCCAGTCTGAGTGATGTGTTGCGTTCAGGTAACCCCAATAAGCTGACCCCCCCGCCCCCCTCTCCCCACAGGTACATGTCACAGGCCAAGCATGCTGAGGCCAGGGAGCTGATGTTCAACGGGGCTCTGCTCTTCTTCAGCTATAATCAGGTACGACCACCAAGACCACCACACTGCTGCTGCTGCTGCTATTTCAATCTCCAGGCCTCTCACATTTCAGGGGGTAAACTCCACTCAAGGAGGCTGGTAATAATCTGCTCAGGTTCCACTTTACTGTGGGTCGAGTGTCAGACGTGTTCGTTTAAATGCAGAACCCCCAGCTTTCTGTTTTGGGTTGTGGTCTTAATAATAAACCGGCCCATATTTCTGTTGTTAACATGCATCTGTGCTGTCACACCCACAAACCTGTAGAACACCCTCGCTACGCCTCACTGAGGCTTTGTGGACACTGTCACAGCTGTTTGAGCGGCTTGTTGTCTCTATACTCAGTGGTTGCTGGGACCCAAACTATATAAACCTGAACCCCCCCCCTTCATGTACATGAACATAGAATATTAATGGAAATATTCAAAACACCTCTGCCTGTTTACAGAGGATCATGTCAAGTTGCTAAATTGAATTCCCCACTAAACGTTTCACATAAATCTGTATTCCGAAGGAGTTCCTCTAATGAATAACCTCTACATTTATTATTATTATAGTTTCCTAATTGATTTCCTCAGAGATTAATTGATGTCTCCTCTGCCAGTCGCCATGACAATAGAAATGAACTGAGGTGATGACACATTTGTTTGTGTTGGGTCTCCCTCCGCAGCAGAACAGTGCAGCAGATCTGTCCATGCTGGTGCTGGAGACGCTGGAGAAGTCTGAGACTAAAGTGGAGGAGGACATATTAGGTGAGTGAAGCAAAACAAGAACAGCCCTACATGTTTAATGCAGCTATGTCTGTAATTAGATGTATTCATGAAGCCGGTGGAGTGTGTGGCTCCGGGTCCGCTCCTACTTTGCCGGTCAACTGCGGCGATGTTTTAACAGCAGAGTGACGTTTAGATAAACAAAGAGTCTGAAGGAATCACAGGGAGAGGCTACATTCAAACTTATTACATTCAGAGAAGCTGTTTTATGATAACAGTGTAGCTAGACATTGAATTGGGTTGTGTGTGTGTGTTTTTGTTTACAGAGAGCCTGGCTAAGCTGTTCAGCCGGATGGACCAGAACTCCCCAGAGAGAGTAGCGTTTGTGTCCAGAGCCCTGAAGTGGTCCACTGGAGGCTCCGGCAAGCTGGGCCATCCCAAACTACACCAGCTGCTGGCCGTCACCTTGTGGAAAGGTAATCAGCTGATCAATAAGTCCTCCAATCTGACGTGGAACAGAAATAAGGTGGCGTGAAGGTGGCGTCTCCTTCCTGAACCCTGGTCCCTGTGGACGCTCGCCTAACGTTTCCCTTTCTCCTTTGTTCAGAGCAAAACTACAGCGAGTCTCGTTACCACTTCCTGCACTCGTCGGACGGGGAGGGCTGCGCTCAGATGCTGGTGGAGTATTCTGCGTCACGAGGCTTCCGTAGTGAGGTCGACATGTTTGTGGCGCAGGCCGTCCTACAGTAAGTCCACACTGATGGAGAGGTGCTGTCACTCTGCATGGCCGCCGCTCTGAAGCGCCCAGGCTCAGAGTCCAGGGTCTCAAAGTTCAAAGTCAAGCTGTAAAATGGGAGACAAATGTTGTGTATACGCTGATGTGTGTATAGATAGACACACACACACACACACACACACACACACGGTGATAAAGTTGCACTCTCCACGTATAACGCTGCCATGAAACCTTAGCTCCTCCCGGGTAAAGAATATCTGGCAGCTCTCTGTGTTCTTTACTATTCCTGAACAAAAGTCCACCCTGAGGTTCTGATTTCGGCCCGTCGGCCTGGAAACGAGGCCGGCGCTGGTCTTTATCTTCCAGTAAACGTAACAATAGAATCATGTATTGGCTTTTAAAGGTGTAGTATCCTCAGAAGAACGCTGCTTCCTTTAGCCTGCAGTTGGATCCATTTCCTCTCTGTCAGCAGTTTGTTTTTCTGATTGATCGTCACTCTCCTCCTCCTCCTCTTCTTCCTCCTCCTCCTCTTCGTAATGTAATGTAATGTAATGTCTTCTTTCCCCTCTGCCAGGTTCCTCTGCTTAAAGAACAAAAACAGCGCTTCCGTGGTGTTCAGCACATACACAGAGAAACACCCGTCCATAGAGAAGGGGCCGCCCTTCGTCCAGCCTCTCCTCAACTTTATCTGGTTTCTGCTGCTGGCAGTGGATGGGTGAGGAACATCTCAGAGGCTCCATCACCTTCTCTTCATGATAGCATTACTAACCTGTAGCTGTGACATGATGAAGATGATGAAGATGTGTCTTTGTTCTCTCTCAGGGGTAAATTAACAGTTTTCACAGTGTTATGTGAGCAATATCAGCCTTCACTGAAGAGGGACCCCATGTATAATGAGGTGAGGGATGAAGCCGTGACTCACCTGATCAAAGGGTTATGAAGTCTTAAACCTGACACTTCCTGTATCCTTCCTTCCTTCCTCTTCTTCAGTATCTTGACAGAATAGGACAAGTTTTCTTTGGCGTTCCGCCCAAACAGTCCCCATCGTACGGAGGACTGCTAGGTGAGTACACACACGTATGCTTGTTGCTGAGGCGGCACACACACACACACACACACACACACACACACGCTCACGCTCGCGCTCGCCGTGTCCTCCAGGAAACCTGCTGAACAGCCTGATGGGGTCGGGCGAGGAGGAGGACGGCGAGGAGGCCCAGGAGGACAGCAGCCCCATCGAGCTGGACTGAGCCTCGCCGCCCTGCAGGAGGAGGAGGAACGAGAACAAAACCAGGAACACAAAAAGAGGAAGACCAACCGGCCCCCCGCCCGCCCACCTTCACCTCCAGACCGGGGGGGCGGAGTGCGGCTCAGCGTTTTCAGAGGCGTGCTGTTTGACTCAATCCCCCTCAATCCCACCTAACTAGTCTGAAATCCAAACAAGTATCCGGTCGCCAAACACCTCCCTCAGCACCGCCTGGACTGACGGCACCAAACCGCTCGACTTCCTGTGTTGACTTCATGTAAGATGATACATTCTTTAGTTTTCAATCATTATTTTGTTAGTTTGGCGGAGGCTCTGTCTGTCCCACCGTCCTCTGGGACTCGGGGGAGGATGGCAGATGAAGCCCCTCTGTATAATGATGTCATCACATCATTATAAGAGGGTCCGCCGCGTTACTTACTTCAGCGATCCACCCGACGCCACACAGCGCTCGCTCAGAGCCGCGTCGTCGTCGCCGGCCGGTAGTTTTCTTTCTGTTGTAGATTTCCCAGTGGAGTCCGCGTCTGCAGTCTGTCCATCAGCTTCATGGACCAGAAGGTCAAGGGTCAAAGTTATTTATGTCAGAGGTCATTGAGCGAATCCTTCAGTGTTGAACCACACGTCAAGGCGGTGGTCGTCATAGCGATGGTCGTCATCTCTATCGGCGTCCAACTCCAAACCCGGTTGGATCCGTGTTTTACCTCCCACACACTCACACACACGCTGACCATCCACGCTCCCGTGAGGAATTGTTTGGGAACATCCAACCTGGTCCGTGTTCAACGACTGTTATGAATAAAAAACCCCTTATCTGTTAATGAGTTGATTAAAATGACTTTCTGCTGCTGCACCTCCATGTTAGAGCCTCACCTCACTCTCTCTCACACACTCACACACTCACACTCACACACACACACACACACACACACACACACACACACACACACACACACACACACACACACACACACACACACACACACACACACACACACACACACACACACACACACACACACACACACACACACACACACACAGGATGAGAAGACCGCTTGGTTCCTCTTTGTTTCTGTTACTTGCAAACCAAACAATTCCTCTTGGAGACGAATCAGAAGTCCAGCATCAATTCAGCCGACATGCAGACACTTCCTCCTGCTCCTATCCAGAGTGTGTGTGTTTCATTCACACTCGCCTCACACAGCTTTCCCTCTCTCACATCCTTTAATCTGAACTTCTTCTTGCTCACATGGAGTCTGGTTGTCAGTTCACCGTCTCCATGGTGAAGAAGCCCAAGCGGCTCCAGATAATCGAGGAGTCGGCACCAACCTAGGAATCGTCCAGAGGTCTTCCAGCGTCGCATTAAGCTCATTTACTTCTGTTTGATTATCGGCGTGTGACTGGCTGGCTGAATGTCGTGGTGCTGCTGCAGGAGGAAGGGGCGAGAGGGCGTCTGTGTGAGGAGGAGGAGGAGGTGTGGGCGAGGTCACCACAGGTTCTTACAGCGAAGAAGACAAACTGACATCTACAGATTAAAAGTGAAATCTGCCCCCAAATCTGAATTCCGTTTTGGAAGAATTCACCTTTAATCTGCAGTAAAAACGCTTGTGTGTTTGTGTGTGTGTGTGTGTGTGAGAGACCGAAGGCCCAGCCGTGTGGCCGAGCGTCATCGCAGCTGTTTGCTTTAGTTTTTGATAACCTTTTCCTTTAAGACACCTAAGGGGAGTGTTTGCCTTTTCAATGATTCACTAATTGAGTAAATAAACCACAACTGAGAAGAGTTGGAGAATGTCTTGAAACAAACGTGTGTATTTTCATTTCTTTCTTCTGTACAATCTGTACATTACATCAAGCAGTGATGGGAAACAGATCTGAGTGTGAGCAGGTCAGAGGGAAGCAGATGAATACTGTGACACACGATGTCAGGTTAGGATCCAGAACAAGCAGGCAACACTGAGGAGTCCAGCTAATCTGGAGAGAAGGAGTTTACTCTTAAAGTGTACATGAGTCAGGAGCAGGGATGAAGCTCGTATCCTCTTAGTCTTAGCAGGTCTGCAGGTCTTTGGATGGATCCACAGGTTAAGTTCTGCGCGCCACAATAGAAGTTAAACTTGTCCCGCTCTTCTAACAGTAAACACACACGGAGGCTTCAGGGTCAAATGTGGTCGGAAAAACACTTTGAGGCAACGGTGAACATATTTATCTAAACTTCTCTCTCCATGTAGAGGAGCGTTTACAGGCTCCTGGTCCTGGATCCATCAGGGTCACAGACCTGCAGGCCTGCTGAGTGGATTCTGGATGTCAGTGCTTTCCTGACACCAAAACGACACGAATGGTTGAGAAAGTCTACATTGGCACAAACACCTTCAGTCTAGGAGTGTAAAACATTTCTCTGTCAGAGGAGAGTTTGGATATTTAGTGGCACAATTAAAGATAAACCATGATTCAAACTCCAGCAAATGTTCTCTGCTCTCAGCTGTGGAGGTAAATACATTCAGACGGCCGTGCTTCACTGCTGCAGGTGGGATTCTGTTCTGTTTTTAATTTACTCAAACCTGATCTGTGGCGAGGGAGGAAGTTCCCTAATGAGGGTGGAACGGGGCGGCGGCCTGGGCGAGGGGCGTTCAGGTGCGGGACTGCAGCTGGAGCCTCTGGACCATGTCTGACAGGTGAGCGGCGTCAACCTCCTGAGCCTGATGTTTGATGAACTCCAGCGTCCGGACCTGGGGACGACGGGCAGACGGTGTTAAGAGGCAGCGTTCACAAACACGGCGTTACAAACAGCTTCCTCCATCGCCAAGGGTGATTTAGTGATATGAACTTTGGGTGCTGTCAGGTGAGAAGGTCATCTGAGACAACCCTGGAACAGAGGGGATTATGGGTAGATGTCAATGTGCAAAACATGTGGGATGAAGGGTCCCTGGCCTGAGAGCCGTTACTGCCCCCTGCTGGACAAGAGGAGAACCTGAAGACTCTCAGCTCCACACACAGATACTGAGACATTCTATCCTTAAATGGTTAACTTCAATAAGACTGAGGCCCAGCGAGTGTGTGTGTGAATGTGTGTGTGTGTGTGTGTGTGTGTGTGTGTGTGAACGTACAGACGTGCGTGTGTCACAGTATCCGTGTTTGTGGCTGAGGTTCCACAGGTTGACGGCCAGCTGGTTGAGCTTGTTGTTCCTCAGGTCGCCGTGAGCCAACAGGACGCCGAACAGGGAGAAGGCCAGAGCGCCCTGACGCCGCACAGTCTGCAGGAAGGTCAGAGGTCACAGAGTTAGCACTACCACAGGGTTCATACAGATCGGTGACTCTCAGGTAGAGTGTGTGTGATCTCACCTCCTCCCGGCTGAGGGTCTTCAGCTGGTCCAGGATCTGTCCAATCAGGGTCTCGCACAGCTTGTTGATCTCAGAGAGAAACTTGGGGTCTCCTCCATAAAGGGTCTCGTTGGAGTCCACTGAGAGGGAGAGAGGGGGAAACATTTAAACAGCGTCAGGATGAAGGCGCTCAGAGAGGCGAGGTGTGTTGGCGTGCGTCTACCTTTGGGGATGGAGTAGATGTAGGTCTCCTGGCTCATGGCGGCCAGCAGAGGCAGAGCGCTGACGTAGACTCGGACCTTTGCGTCGCTGTTGTCCTCCCAGGTGTAATCCTGGACCATGTTCAGGAGACCGCGGACCAGATAGAGCACGCCGTGTTCTGGATGGTCCTGAAGACACAGAACACACAAATAAACTCAACCGCCAAAATACAGCACGCTCAGGACTCTCACTTCAACTCCTAACGCTATTAGAAGGGACTGCGTTACCGGGACAACCAGCAGCGTGGCCAGGAAGCTGTTCATGAAGTCCAGCAGGAAGTTCTCAGAGGGTCGAAGCTTCCCCTCCACGCTGATGGAGCGAGGAACCTCAGGAAGAATGCTGACTGCCGCCTTTAGGAAGGCGTCGGCTGGAGGAAGGCAAGGAAAGTGTGAGACGACGAGGACAGAGAGGAAGAGGAGAGGGGAAGGAAAGGAGGAAGAAAGGCAACAAGGGAAGGGAATGAGTAAAGAGCGGTCACAAATCGGGTCTCCTTCCTCACGTCTCCATCACTGCTCACCCTGGGAGAGACACTGGTTGGCCAACGCCACCTGACCGGACAGCAGGTAGAGGTTGAGACGGCTGAAGATGCTGCTGAGAGACGGGACGGTGATGAAGCTGTAGGCCGCGCACGCCTGGAGGGAGGGAGACAGGGAGAGAGGGAGAGAGACAGGGAGAGAGGGAGGGAGAGAGACAGGGAAAGAGGGAGAGAGGGAGGGAGAGAGGTAGAGAGAGGGAGAGAGAGGGAGGGAGAGAGGGAGAGAGAGGGAGAGAGACAGGGAGAGAGAGAGGTTACACTTTGTCTATAAGTCGTCCCAGATAAGTATTAAACCGACCCTCTCACCCTGACGAAGGCGGCTGTTTTGCGTGAGTGATTCCCCTTCATCACTCTCCTGGTCTCCATCGCCAACTGGTTCACCGTCTGGAGAAATGAATCCACACATTACCGGCCAACAGGAGGCGGGAGTGTGTATAGGAAATGCACACACACACACGTACACAAACAGACACACACACAGACACACACACACACACGCATGCTGGTACTGACGTGAATGAGCTGCACCATCACCGGCTCCAGGTTACAGAACGTGGCTCGAGCCTCCACACAGAAGCTCAGCTGCTGCTCAAAGTCACGGCCAAATGAAACCTGAGACAAACGGAGAGCAGCGACTTTAAACGTCTGACACACACACTTTCATTTGATTGGTGTTGTGTGTGCGGTGTTGCTGTTTAATGACAGAAGCGTACTAATAAATGGTATTATCTTGTTAGGTCTCACCATGCGGATGAAGCCGTTGATCAGCAGAGACAAAGATCTTCTCTCATCTTCAAGGGTGAGAGCACTGGGACAGGAGAGGGAGAGAGGTCAGAGGTCACACCCCATCATATCCACATAACACAACACCAGAGTACAATCAGAGGAAGTTTAGAATGTGAGGAACAAGTTGAATATCAGCCTGAAACAATAACACAGGTGCACACACACACACACACACACACACTTGGGCCGTACTTGACAGAGTCGTGCATGGTCTTGCAGATGTGCAGCATGGCGTTGAGGATCACAGGGTCTTTGGTGGGCTCCAGCTGGTGCCTGCAGACAGACAGACAGACAGACAGTTACTTTGTGATATAGATCTAAATGTGGCTCCTTTCATGTTTAACTGCTGCATCACTGTAAAGTCTTACTTGATGAAGACCTCCATGATGGACCTGCACACCTCCACCCTCACGCTGTCCTTCTGGAACATGTCTAGAAAAGGCAGGAAACGCTCCTGGGGAACAGAGGAGAAGGTTAGCGGCGAGCGCAGACTGGAAGTTTGAGTTTCAGGTCGTGTTTGTTGATCTGGCGACGGCTCACCATGGAGAAGAGGACAGAGAAGTCCTGGAAGTAGGTGAGGATCTTCCCGATGACCGACTGCAACTGGACGCACAATGAGAAGAGACAGAGTCACAACAGAGAACACCAGACAGGAAGTCAGATGTCCTGTTAGCCAATGAGTCGCCTACCTGAGGATAAGCGTCCTCAAAGGCCCGGTCAGGGGTCAGGTGCTTGATGATGTCAGCTAGGACCGTGTTGACCTCACGTTTCTGAGGGAGGAAAGAGAAGGAACAGAGTGTTGAGACAGAGAGAGAAAAGTCAACAAACCAAAGAGCACAGAGACTCGGCCTGCTGTGACTCACTGTGAAGTGTCGGCAGGTGAACTCCACCCAGATCTCAGCACAGTTGATGTAATCCTGAACAGAACCAACACATGTGACCATCAATCACTGGGACGGAAACAAACATCAGCGTGGATGTGTGCGAGTGTGTGTTGTAGGCGTTGGCGTACCTGAGGGCTGCGGACTTTGGTGACAACCTTCCAGGCCTCGTTGAGCACGGTGAGCCTCTCGGCCTCGGGGGGGTCGGCACAGGCCAGACTGCGACCCAGAGAGCCGAACAGAAGGTGCTGCAGAGAGACGGGGACCAGGTCAGTCACTCAGAGTCAGGGTGAGGTCATGCATGAGAGAGTGATAGTGTCAAGAAAATGTGACAAGAGAAGCCGACTCAGTCCTCTTCTTCCTCTGACCTTGGGGAATCCGGCCTCGTCACAGTCTTTGATCATGCTGATGAAGTCGGTGGCTCTGGCTGCCACGAACTCCGGCCTGAACGCCCTCATGACCGAGTTCTGCAGCAAGGCACTATGGGAAAAGAGGAACATGGAGGAGTTAGAGTCCACTGGGAACGTTCTTCTTCTTTCTTTGTCTCACTACATTGTAACAGACTCACTTGTTGGCCAGCGTTTTGCATCTCTCCATCATCTCTGTTAGTAGAGGCTAAAATGGAAAGATGAAAAACATTAAAAACAGGGAAAAGAAGAAGTTAAGATCTCTGTTTGAGCCTCTTTAGTCGTGCCTCTGGAGCTCTGTAGGCGATGCACTGCAGGATCCAGTTGATGGCGGGCGAGTAGAGCGTCAGGTACTCAGGCACCTCCACCCTCTGCACCACCAGCTGGTTACGCACGCTCTCGCCGCTGACCTGGCGGAAGGTGTCCAGCAGGTCGAAGAAGTTGTGGTTGAGGCTCTCCTTCAGGTGCGGGGCGACCTCCATGCCCACCTGTAGAGGGAGGAGAGGGTTAGCTCAGATAAACTCCATCACCGGGACGCAAACAAAGAACAAGCCGTGATGCCAGTGAAGAGTCTCACCCTGCAGAGGTAAGCTCGGGTATACGCCGCCACCAGAGGGTCTCCAATCCCTCTGACCATTGCTGTCAAACGAGGAAGAGTCTCCTGAATGCCACTGAGAAAAGAAAACACAACATGTAAAGACATGAACCTGTGATTTGGTTTAAAAGCTTTTGAGCTGATCAGGGTGGAAAGACAGAACTTACCATTTATTCAGGAAACGGTTACATTTCATGATCGCAGCTTCAACGTAACTTTGCACACAAGTCAAAGAGCGTTACTAAGTTTTGGACCATTACACACACACACACACACACACTGAAGGAGAAGCTGTTAACCTGTAATGACCGAGGTGATTTTCTATATTTTGAGATAGTAAGAAAGAGATAAAGACCCGTCTGAGTCTGAGTCTACAGTCTGAGTCCGGTCTGTGTGTAAAATGCGGTGTTAAGTCGTGCAGCTGATGGTGGTGAAGGATACAGCCTGGGAAGAAGCTCTCTGATGGAGGCGATCTTGAAAAACCAGTTGAGGCACGTCTCCTTGGCCGTGTCATTCACGTCGTCCACTGTGAAGGCGTCTGAGGAGGAGGAGGAGGAGGAGAGAGGAAGCAGACGGACCGATCAGATATCTTACCCTGATCTCTGTGGCCCCTGGAATCAGACACAACATGTTACCTGGTAAGGGTCGTGGGTCAGAACACATGGTCCAGATTCTGTCGTACACCAGGCGGCCTGCAAACGAGGAAGACTCCGGTCACAATCACTCAAGCGCTTAAGCTCTAAAATGAAGACAAAGCGGAGACGTTTACGCACCAAACGTGTCCAGGATGTCGGTGATGAGGACGAACTTGCTGGGGTAGAACTGGATCACCGAGGTGTCAGACAGAAGCTTGGAACACTGAAACACAGACAGGCAGGTTAGACAGGCAGCTAGAAGGTTGGTAGTTTGAGTCCAGGACCACTGAAACAGCAACATTCTTTCTTCTACAATGAAAGGAAGGATGCTGCTGTAAGTCCAGGCTGCTGCTGTGAGTCTGAAGCTGCTTCATGCTGAATCACCTGGATGACGATCTTCAGAGCTTTGACCTTCTGGTCGGAGGCCCAGGCCTCCTTCAGCGACTGGTTCAGCTCCTCGATGCGGTTGGCGTAATCCTGCTGGGAGAGATTGAGCAGCTCTCTCTGGGATCCCTGCAAACACACACAGATCACTTCAATCTCACTGTAGCTTCCTTCTGCTGGATGAAGATCGACTCGACTGTGAAGTTAGGTTTGCTTTGATGAGACACAGAGACAGCTTACATCCTCCAGATCATCCAGCTCCTCCAGGCGAGTGCGGACCTTCTCTGAAACCGCCGAGGAGCCGGGGCTGGGAGCTTTTCCTACACACACACACACACACACACACACACACACACACACACACACACACACACACACACACACACACACACACACACACACACACACACACACACACACACATACACACACACACACACACACACACACAACATAAGACACTTGTTCATCTGAATCATCATCAATCAATCATTCTATGATTTATTACAGAGAATACAAACACTGTTACCTTGATCAGAGCCCATGCAGAGATTCTATAAAGAAGAGAGAAAGTGGAGTTATTCTTTATTTGACCTTTCTAAGCAGCAGCACTACGTCCTCTAACATGTTTGGTCTTCTGATGGAGGAAGACTCACAATGGAGAGCTTTTCCGTGGTGGTGAACCTGGCCAGGATCTCTCCTCTCTTGGCTGACCAGGGTTCAAAGTCTGGTCCCACTGCCTCTTCCTCCTTCTCCCTCCTCTTCCTCCCCAGGTCCTGAAAGCACACAGATCCAAACTCACAACTCCAATCTCGCCTTAGACATCAGCAGTGACAGACACAGACACAGACAGGATGATATCTGATATTAAATCAGAGGTGGTGATCTGACCCCTGTGGAGGCGCTGTGAGACAGGGTCGGGGTCTCACTGACAGTCGCTGCGGCGAACATAGACAGTGGGTCGGTTCCGTCCAGCATGGAACTGAGGGGGTCTGTCGCCGCCGAGGAAGAGGAGGATGAAGTGGAGGAGGTGCTGCCTTTACGAGCTCCGCGGCTCCGCTTAGTGTCGGTCACCTGTGTGGAGACTCAACATCACTACTGGCACTGATGGGGGAACTTTGATTGATTGCTGTAACATAATAAGAGTAGATTCTCTACCATGATGGGCTTGAGGGGGTGATAATCTCCAAACTCAACTGGAGACGCCTCCAGACGACACCTCTGGAGCTCTGCATCATACCGCCGCCCGCGGGAACGCCTTGTGACAGACAGACAGGGGACAGACAGGAGACGGACACACAGGAGACAGAGACCGTGGTCAGCTGTAGGAGCTGTAGGAGCAGCTGAGTGAACTCACTCTCGTTTTGGACAGAGAAGCTTCAGTGGTTGACCTTTGTCGAGCTCCTGCCTTTTATAACACACTATTAAATAGGGGATTACACTGATTTGACACATGTAATAGGTCAGAGGGAGCACGGATCAAAGCTGATTTACAATCAATAAAGAGTCACACCTCTTTGTCACTATGTGGTTTTAACAATCAGAGCCACTGTGACTGTCACCAGCCTGTATGTTGGTACAAATGTACTTAATTAAGCGCAGTTAGTCCCCATAACAGACTGATGAAAACATGTGCGACACTACAACTCCTTTAGTACGTTTCATAGCTACAGACAAACCTTCATACGGGCTTATTTGTTTCATTTAAAGCCTTAAAACCCGATTATGCTGCACTGACTTCTAATTAGCTAAGCACCAACAGCTACAATACAAACTAGATGACGTTTAGTTTAGGACACGGCACAGTTATTACAACCCCGGCACTCATTCACTTATTCCATTAGAATATGCAAAATATCAGCATGCATATGTTTACGTTATGAACAATGTTGCTAAAAAGCTTTTTTCATAAACAGGGAGCATCTTACCACTGAACCGCGGCCATTTTCCGCCGTCATATGACTTCTTAGTACCGGAGGCTATTTCCTGGTTGTTAGCAACTTTTAGAAAACGCGTTTTGCCAGTTCAAGTGACGCTTTGTGGAATACTGAATATTGGCGTCATGATGAATTACAGTGTTGATGTTAAACGTGTGTTATTTAAACATTAATGTCACCTGCTGCTCGAGTTTGGTGCTGTTTGATTTTCGGCTACAATGACAGAAAACTCACTCTCCCATAATGCATCGCGCGGCCTCATGTGAACTGTCACCCGGTGAAACAGTGAAAGAAGAGGTATCACTCTGACACTGTTTGCTCTTTTCTTTACAAATGGAGACTAAATTAATTAAAAATAACTAATCAATGCGATAAATGATCGGGTTGCTTTCACGATTGGTCTGTGAGAAAACGTTTGGTGACAATAGTAAGAGTCCACACCATGAGTTGTCCACCTTAGGAGTGAAGCATCTCTATGATAAATGATCTTTGTGCGGAGTCCGGGTGGCGCTGCTGTTCTCTTCTTCGGCTCTGCGGGGCTAACGGCTAATGAGCTCAACATGACTGGACCGTGACCCGGCTGGCTGGTCCGCTTCAGGAACCTGAGCAGGTGAGTCCGCCTGGTGAGCCGCTTGACCCGGGCCGGCGGGTCACCTACAGCGCCCCGTTACTCAGCGGCATGGTAGCGGTAGCGGTAGCTGAGGATGTAGCGCTGGCTAATAGGTGGAGAAGATGCTTTCCTGTCAGAATGGGCTGTTGATCAGATCAGACAGATATTATGAATTATGAATTTACACTTTTGTTGAATTGTTTCATGTGAAGCTTTTAGTCTCCATTTAAACTGAATGTACTTCTACCGGGTGTTAGAAATATTCAGACTATTTTCACTTTGTTACACACAACACAGCAACAACTGGAACCGCTGTGCGGTAACAATGAGGAAAATAATAAAAACAATGGAAATAGCAGAATCTATTTAATAACACTCCATCACATTTACACATACATGAAAATCAAACACACCCTTTATAGAGACAAATTAATTAATAATTGATTAAAATCCCTCGGATGTGTTGTTGTTGTTGTCGGTTGTTCACTGTCTGATCAACAGTTCATGTCAGTCAAAGACGAAAGCAACCATATTGTATTGTGAATAAGATGAGGTGAAGCTTATCACAGACAGACACTCAAGGCCAGCAGGTTGCCATAGAGACTGCAGTGCCCTTCCTGAGCCACAGTCATGCTCCTTTTATTTCTGCACAGTAAGGCATTATCAGATTTATTTAATGCCTTTAAAAAGCCTAATTTAGAGAGACGAGTCAGCACATAGCGCGTGTGTGTGTGTGTGTGTGACGTGAAGAAAATGTATCTGTGAGAAATGAAGGAACATTAGGTTCTTCATAGTTTCCTTTGATTTGAAGGATTTAGAGATATGTGCCTGCTCAGGGGTCAGGGGTCATATTGGACAAATGGCCAGAAAGTTCAGTTTATATATGAGCTGAGAGAGACTTTATTATTAATTATTGTTTTCTCTGAATAAAGGAACTACGCTATGTGGGAAAACACTGCATGTTCAGCCTTGGTGGAAGTATGAGCCCTATCCAGATGTTATCAGCATTCAGCTCATGATTCATTAGCCGAGCAGCTGACAGACACAACAGCGATGCGATCTCCCGTCCTCCTCTCTGTTATGTCTGCCACATAATAGCTTCTCTCATTATGAAGGCCCGGTGTCTCTGAGCACCTGGACGACCCTTATCTGTGTAACTAATACTGACTTTAGTGAAACGCCGCCCTGAGATCAGGTAGCCACTTTATTTACATCTGAAGACGTTCTCCCCTTAGCTTTCCCCTCTGATAGGATTACCACTTTGCATCGCCTCCGCCAGGCCTCCAAGACATTTTTGGCCCGGGTGAAGTGGATTTGTGGTGAATTATTCATGTTAGAAGTTTATTTGTGCGAGCTGGTGGGCGTATCTCATTACCTGATCGCCCCTCTACCTGCGCTCCGTGACTGGGAGGAGGAGAGATTTCCTAGAGGGGAAGCCCTTTGAGCTCTTCACATGTAACATGGGTCACTGCTGTATGTTTTGGTTCCACGCTGTTGCCAGGACGCAGTGAGCAGTCAGAGATCCGTTCTGACCGCCATGGAAGCCTCGGCGTCCATCAGGCTGCGCTACGAGGAGCTGCTGTTCATTGCGGCCTTCGTCTGTAATTGTTGGGGTGTGTGTCTGTGCGTGTGTGTGTGTCTGGAAGGCAGAGCGTGCAGGCGAGGTGGCGGCGGCGGTGGCATGCGTACGGGCAGCAGCTGGAGGTGGCAGCTCTCCCGGACCATGAGGCTAACGCTGCGTTGGCTGCGGCTGTGCCACGGTCGCAGAGGAGCTCGAGGCGGAGGGAGCAAGGCGGGGATCTGCAGCAGGCTGGTGGAGCTGTGGAGCTACAGCAAGATCCTGCTCAAGTCTCTGTACTTCAACAGCCTCAGCAACTCTGACACTCTGCTGGACTGCGTGTTTGAACCCGTGTACTGGATCGTGGATCACGTCACACGCTGGTTCGGAGTGGTGAGCAGGCAGATTCCTCTCAAGAGCCCGAGCGCTGTGATCGTCTCTTCTCTCACCGCCTCCCTCTCTTCCCTCAGGTCTTCGTCTCTCTGGTCATCCTCCTGACGACCTCCGTGGTTGTCATCGTCTACCTGTACATCCTACCCATAATCATCAGCACCTACCCCGTGCACATGATCACCTTCCACCTCTGCTACGGCCACTGGCTTCTCATCATGGTGGTTTTCCACTACTACAAGGCCAACACCACCTCCCCAGGCCAGCCCCCCAAGGTACCCAGCTCCACGCCGCCTGACAGCACGGTGAAGACGCCCAAACAAACCTCCTCCAGGGCCAAGATACAGATCACCTTAACGGAGCTGGGTTCATTTTCTTCATTTTCTAGGACAATGCACAGATTCCATCCGTGTCCATCTGTAAGAAGTGCATCGCTCCCAAACCTCCCAGGACGCATCACTGCAGCATCTGTGACATGTAAGCAGAGCTCTGACAAAGTCCAAACATAAACGTGTGTGTGTTTAAGTGACCTCATGTGATCATTGTGTCTTAACTCTGCAGGTGCGTCTTGAAGATGGACCACCACTGTCGTATCCTTTACTGCTCCTCCTGCTCCTCCTGCTCCCTCAGCTCTGTGTCCTTTCATTATTCTGCACTTTATTGACCTGAACGTGTTTCCAGCCTGGTTGAATAACTGCGTGGGACATTTCAACCACCGATACTTCTTCTCCTTCTGCCTGTACATGACGCTGGGCTGCCTCTACTGCAGCATCAGCAGTCAGACAATGTTCCTGGATGCCTACAACGCCGTAGAGGTGAGAGGGGATAAACTTTACCCAGCATGCCTCTGGACACAGAAGGACTGGGGTCGGATCAGAGTGCAGAGATGTAAAGAAGTTTGAAACGCAAACAAAATAGGAAGAAAGAAATGAAAATACACTTTAATGCAGTATACATTAGGAAAGGATGTATACAGGTGGTTGTTGTGTGTGTGTGTGTGTGTTTGTGTGTGTTTGAGAGCAGCTGATTGAAGTGGTTTGTAGTAGTAGCAGCCAGGTGGCAGGAAGGTCGATGGCGAGCGGCGAGCGAAACAGGAGACCTGGAAAGGATCTCTGCTCCCTGATCTCCTTATCTGAGCAGAGGTGTGTGTGAGGCAGCTGGTAAACAAACAGCAGCAGCTTCTAGACTGTGTGTGTGTGTCATCCACACTGCTGATATGCACTCAACCGTCCCTCAGTCCGGTTTGTTAGATCAGATGTCGGTGATGGAGAGTTGGAGGCACTGAGACGTTATTGGAGTTCATCTGGACGTTTCCTCCTTGTTTACTCTGCTGATGTCGGGATTTGATCTTGTTTTATTGTCGCCCAAACGTCCTGGGCGCCAGTTGCCCAGTCATCAAACCCCGTGTGTGTGTGTTCACAGAGCTACTACCAGACCCCCCGTCCAGCCTTCACCTTCAGCGAGAGGACCGCCCACAAGTGCATCATCTTCCTCTGGGTTCTCACCAGGTCAGAGGCTTTTCAGCATGTCACTGATAATCAGAAATGAAGGCGTGGCCCCGCTGAGCTGTGATGCTTCCTCCCTGCAGCTCTGTGGCAGTCGCTCTGGGCGGTCTGACCCTCTGGCACGCTCTGCTCATCAGCAAAGGAGAGACCAGCGTGGAGCGACACATCAACCGCAAAGAGACCTGGAGACTGAAGGAGAAGGGCAAGGTACACATGAGCAGTGCTGAGGACCGAGGGCCTGCTTCATCATCATCATCATCATCCTCACCCTCATCATTATGTCTCTGCTACTCTGATACAGGTGTTCAGAAATCCATATCACCACGGAGGAATCCATAACTGGAAGCTACTGCTTGGTGTGGAGAGAGCGAGGTAAGATGAAGATAAACACTTACCGATGTCACACGCGTGTCCCACGTGTGTGTATACGGTTGCTCTGACTGACTGCAGCCATTAGAGGGCCTCCTGTTGATTCTCTCCTCTTCCTCTCCTCTTCCTCTCCTCAGTCACTGGCTCACACGGGTCCTCCTGCCCTCCGGCCATCTTCCTAAAGAGGATGGGATCATCTGGGACTGCGTCTTCGCCAGGAGAGACCCCATGGCCATCTGACCCTTTATTCTTCATCCTCTATGCATTGAAGCTGCGAGCAACGTGTGTGTGTGTGTGTGTCACCACACGGACCAATGCGGTGCAGTTTGTGTAACGATCTCCGATGTTTGATTGAACTGATTCCAAAGAGCAATGACGCAACAATTCCAGTTTGGCGGGAAAACAAAGGACTGAAGTCAAACTCTGAATATTTGAGCCACGGTGAACTTCTGTCAGTCTGAGCTCACCAGACCTCCATCTGCACAAACCCCAACAAGTCTGGAGAGAATCAGGTCACCTAGAGGGTAAACGCAGGGTTAAATATTGACCTCCTGCCTCCTCTGTCTGATCATCGACCTCACCGCTCCAGCTCTTTGCTTCTGACTTATGACCTCTGGGTAAAGATGCAGGGAAGACCTCTCATCACTGTTCAACACCGCGGCCTCACAGAGCAGAAAACACCAAACCCTCACAGCCGGGTCCAGGCCTCACCGTCGTCAAGACAACCAACACATCCAGACCCTATGTTTAAATATCTCTGAACTGACACGGACAGAATCATGCGTTTTTCCAGCAGTGATCCTGAATGACTTCTTAAGTGCTGCTGATCTTAAACTGGCTCAGATTGTGTGAATAGAAACTCTTTGTTTGTGTGCATATTAAGTGAATGTGTGTGTGATCCTACATGTTTCCTGTGTGGATGTTTGTTAGCAGTCTGACACGACTGACTGATCCTTCCTGGTGCCAAAGACGATCGAGATCATGGATCAAAACCAAATTCTCTGCACCGGATCAGCTGTTTCACTACATTAACCCTTTATTCATCATGACTTAAGACGTAAACATGGAGGTCTGATTATGGTGTTTATCACCTTTGGAGAAAAACGATTCTTTGCTTTAGTTGGATTAGAACCATTTATTTCCTGTCCATACATGTTTGACTGACTGACTGACTGATGCTGCAGACCGACGTCACGCTGAGGATCGGCGAATCAAGATGCTGTGAAACGTGAATTCCTGATTCGACTTCATTTCTCTCTCAGCACGTCCAAACCAACGCTTGACGATGGATAAACTGGATCTGTAGTTGCCATAGAAACCCTAATTACAGCTCGCATATCAATTTTAATCAATTTCTGTTTGATTTAGATTTTTTAAAAATAAAACTGACATTTCCACTGTGATGTTTTTCATTGAGACAAAGAATCCCAGTGCAGCCGTTTGTGTCGGTACAAAGAAGTTTAATGACATAAGTTAGATGTTTTTATAATTACTTTATTTCCTTGGCATCAGCTCAGTTTGTGAGGTCATCAAATAAATCAATGTTGAGTGAAAATAAGGCAGAAACTGAAGGTTAAGTTCACATAACTTACAATCACATGAAGGTAAATGTACAACATCCTCCTCAGTAAAGACACTTCATCATATAAAAAGCTTAAAATCATTCTGGCCTCTCTCAGCTGTTTCATGAGCCATTGGCACATCTGTGTGTGTTCACACACTCATTCAGGTGAGACGCTGCAGGTCCACAGTGGAGAGCGTTAAGACCTTCAAGCAGCACGAGCAGAGAGGAGAGACTCACTGCCTCAGCTTTGTTATGATGCCACATTCAGACTGAGCTGAAGCCGGCTGATTGATTTGGAACGAGTCCAAATATTGGCTGGTTTCATTTTTCTGTTCTTTTTAAACAAAAACCTCAAAATTCTCCACATTCACTCATAAGTCATATTTGTGCGTTTGTTAATAAAGATGATGTCATGATAGGATGGAGGGATGGAGGGAGAGAGGAGGAGGAGGAGAGGGAGGTAGGGAGGAAGAGAGGGAGCGTTAGTGGGAGTCTGAGGATGACATGAAGGTCCGTCCCATCACTTTCCACCAGGACTTCCTAAGAGGAACCTGCAGGGAGAAGAAGACGGAGACGTTGAGAGAACGGCGTGGAGGAACGTGCGTCAGTTCGTCACAGACAGGAAGCGGACCCTCACCACTCTGCTCGCGTCCGAGCTGCCTCGGCCCTCACCAGCCTCTTCTTGTTGTCCAGCGGGCTGGCCAGAGCACGGAGAACGCGGCTACGGAACGGCAAAACCTGGAAGGACAGAAGGACAAACATCAGTCACACTTTATTATACAAAGATGCAACTCAACGTGCTTTCCTGAAATGACAACAATAGTAAGTAGTAGTGTGTGTGAGAGCATGAAACAAACCTCATGAACAGGAAAGCTGGAAATGGCGAAGATACACCGGAATGTGGCCATCTTTACCTCCTACAAGACAGAAGAAGAAGAAACAGAGGAGACTCCGGTGAGAATCTTGATGCGGCAGAGAAAACAAAGGTCTCATGTTACGCCGCCGCCCTCACCATGGTCGGGCTGGACACCAGCGCCAGCAGCCGGCTGACCACAGCCTCCAGCTGCTGGATGAGCACTGGCGGCGGGTCGTGCAGGACGGGCTCCAGGCAGGACAGAGTGGACAGCTGGACGCTAGGCTCGGGGTAAGACAAGGCCTCCAGCAGCAGCATCAGCAGCTGCACACGGACAAGAAGACGGGCTTTAACATTACAATTCATTGGACAAGCAGCGAGCTGCGGCGGCGTCTCCGCTGGACTCACCGCGGGAAGCTCGGTGACCTGGACCTGCTGTGGAAGCTTGTTGACGATGTTGGACAGAGACTTCAGGTAGTTGGACTTCTTGTCTGGAGGAAAGAAGATGTGAGACTGAAGTGAAGCCAGCAGAAGAGCAGGAGACAACCTCATGTGTCCCTCTGTGTCTCTGTACCTTGTGGAGCCGCGTTGAAACCTCCCACCAGCTTGGACGAGTTCTCACTGAAGAAGCGCTGGCGGTACAGGATGCGCACGTCAGCATGGCAACCCCGGTTCAGGACGTCAGTAGAGTCGCTCATCAGCAGGGAGAAGCCGTCGGCGACCGTGGAGCCAAGCTCAGCATTGCCGAGCAGGGAGAAGATCTGCAGACACACACACACACACACACACACTGTATTACAAACATGAAACTGTTAGAACGAACCAAACTTACCGTACAAGCATGTGTGTGTGTGTGTACCTTGTCAGTCAGAGCTGTGGACAGTGGATGGTATCTTAGCAGCAGCGCCTTGGTTACCTACACACAACAACAACAACAACATGAACAAATCTGTGACTCATTTGTATTCATCCAAACTGACATCATGACATCATGCAGAGCGACTATCTGGTCTCACCCAGAGCAGCAGAGTGAAGGCCTGAGTCTTCACAGGAGAGGAGGAAGAGTCCAGCTCAGCATAAACCCTCTTCATCATCCTGTTGATCAGGCTGTCCAGAGAATCACCTGAGGGACAAACGGTGTTCAGGTGACAACAGGAACACACCAGCATGAATGTTTGGTTTCTGCTGTGGCCTCACACACACACACACACACACACACACACAAAGACAGACACACACAGAAACACACTGACCCTGTGGCCTCTTGTTGATCAGGCCTGCGTAGCACTTGGCAGCAGACGTGTAGGACAGCTGATGGCCGCAGACGCAGCTCAGGTCCTCCAGCTCAGACAGCAGCTGGTCGACCCGAGGAACCTCCACCTGCAGCACAACACAACAAAGACCCACACAGAGGTAAGAGAGGCACACACACACACACACACACACACACTCCTTCCTATTATGTTTTTTGGGACTTACACTGCGAGGGAGCGAGCAGACGCAGCCCATGAGCAAACACACCATCTGAGTCTGACTCCACAGCTCCCCCTGCAAAACAGCACACGTTACAAACACGCACAAACACACACAAACACGCACAAATACGCACACAAACAAACACACCTTCAGCAGCTGAATGTGTGAGGGGAAGGAGTTGTCAGGCAGAAAGGAAACGTCCCCGTCCAGGAAGAGAGACACGGCCCGGGACGCCGTCTGTCCCGCCAACCTAACGACACCAGACAGGAAGAGAGGAGAAAACCACATAACCATGGTGACAGACGGCTCAGCAGAGAGGAAGTATGAGCTCACATCTAAAATCTCTGTGTAGACACTTAACCAGGACAAATACTTTGGGGAAAATGTCAAATGGAGAGAGAAAACTAAAGCAAAGACAGAAAGGTTTCACCGACGTGGGCGACAGTCTGGAACAGGAAGTGCTGATGACCAGGACCATGGCTGACAGGACCGCCTCCTCCACCAGGGGGCTGCCCTCACCTACCAGACAACAGGACAAGGAAACTAGATAAATATAAGAGAGAGAGAGACAGAGAGAGAGAGAGAGAGAGAGGGAGACAGACAGAGAGAGAGTGGGAGTGGGAGGAGCTTGTGCTTCACCCTGCAGTGCTGCCTGGAGGGCCAAAGACAGGAGGCGCGGGATGATGACATCATGGAAGCAGCGCCCCGTCTCCTCCGTGTCGTCCGCCTGCCTGGCGATCCTCTGCAGGCTGCTGCACGCCGACACCGCCTCCTCCACCGAGAACGCCACGGTGCCCGTGTGTGCCGAGCTGAGGACCTGCAGGAGGACAGGCGTGCTCTGCTGCACCACGCTGGACCGGGACGACACGGCCGCCAACACAGACAGACACCGCTGACGCACCGAGCGGTGGGAAGGCTGCTGGGTTAACACTATGCTGCTGCCTTGCTCCATGGGCTCTGGGCAGAGGAGAGACAGGGCTTAGCGTTACCATGGAAATTCAGGTTTCATTTGGGCTCATCGAGGGTCACATGATGACCCGGTGTGTGTGTGTGTGCTTAATGCCTCTTACCTGAGAAGATCTCCTCCTGCAGCCTTGGGATCAGCTTGGCGATGAAGGCGTCCGGGTGCAGCTTGGCCAGGCCGGCGGCACATTCGTCCACGGCCAGACTACAGCGAGACGAGACGCAGAGACACAGAGACCAGTTTCAATCTGAGTACGTTTAATCATCTGCTCGCAACTTAAGACGTCAGCAGAGAAGAAAGTGATGAAGCAGAGCGGCAGACCGACCTCACGGCGGGATCGTCCTCCGTCAGCACCAGAGTGGTCAGATGATGAACAGCAAGCCTCACGTCTGAGTCCAGCAGCATGCCTGAGGGAGGGACACTTATAAACAAGTGTGTGTGTTTGCTACGACTACAACATATAATATATTCATTCTAATACTGTGAAGGTGAAGGTGTGTCAGGTTTGTGGGCGTGGCCTCTCACCCGGCTGCTGTCCCAGTGAGGTGAGCACGGACGCCGCTGTGATCTGCATTCTGTCGTTGGTGTCTGACAGAGCTGCAAACACCATGCTGCATATGGACTCACGGAAGGCCAAGAACACACTCTCATCTAAGAACACACACACACACACACACACACACACACACACACACACACACACACACACACACACACACACACACACACACACACACACACACACACACACACACACACACACACACCTTATGTATCCTCAGATCCCTGCAGACATGAAGGTGAGCTGAGTGAACATGAAGCCGTGTTGTGGCTCACCGTTATCCGAGGCCTGGCTGGGTTTGCCTGACTGGAGGAACCTCTGCACCACCTCCAGCAACGTGCGCCGGTGGGAGAACTGCACACGGAGAAACAATCGCACATTACCAGCAGCACCACAACACGATACCGGCTCAGGTTTGAGAGAACATGATGACATAATCGTCCCATAAGGAGACCGAGCCGTTGTTAGTCTCACCTGTGCTCTGCTGCTGTACTGCTCGATGATGACGGGCATGACGGCTGACGTTATGATGCAGCTCGCCCTGTAGGAGGCGCTGGAGGCGGCCTGCAGCATCTTGGCACTGGGCCACACCAACTTGAGGTCCGGCTCACACAGGTGGTGCTTGCAGTCTGGAGAAACATCAAGGAAGCAAGCAAGCAGTCAGTAAGCAGGACAGGTTTGTAATCTCTGTCTCCTCAAAGTTACAATAGACATTTAATGTTTCCTGCTTTTGATCATTTGATTGGAAATGATCTAAAACTACCTTTGAGGACGAGGGCCAGGAAAGTGCTGAGTGAGTCTTCAGAGTCAGAGTTGAGGACCGAGCGAGAGAGACAGGAAGTGAGCGCGGTAAGTGCGGTGAGGCCTGCAGCCTCCATCTTCTCACTGGGCGTCTGAAAGACCTGCAGGGAGACGACACACAGCTCAGTTTGATGCTCAGCTGGGAAACTAAACTGTGAGGTTCTGCACCTGGAGCACCTAAGTTATCCTCTAGTGTACTGGACTGTTACATCAGACACACAGTGACCACATGATGAGTGAAGTCATACCTCTCTGCGCAGAGACGTCCACAGGCCCTCAAGGAACTCAGACACATCCTTGTGTTCATATACAGACACACAAGCAGCCTGAAACACATACAAAGCCGTTTTCAGCGACACACTGCTTGAGCCATCAGTCATCGGTTTGGGTCTGGTGTGCATTTACACATTTCACTGCACAAAACAACTATATGGAAGGTTTAAGTCGAGCCGGCAGAGGGATCCCTCACCAGCGTCTGCAGAGAGTCACACTTAGCACTTTGAACGTCTGAGTCCAGCTTCTCAATGATCAGAGGCAGCAGGAACTGAAAGGGAGCAACAAGAAACAGAACACAGATGAGACCCAGTCACAGTTTGTAACGCTGACCCCTATATAACTAGATACTATCACATACAAAGACATAGAAGTCCTACCTCAGCAAATCGTGGCGTCCCAGAGAGGACGGCCCTCAGGGTCAGGATCAGCTCCTCTTTGGTGATGCCATGAGGGTCATTGGGAGGCTGGGACAGAAGAACACGGGGCATTAAAGAAGAAGACTGAGGTGTTAGAAGCTAAATTAACTATAGAAACATCTTCAAATTCACTTTTCACACTTAAAACAGGAACAGCGTTGTCATCTAGATCTGTATGTTTACATGAAGTCTATACGCTGACTTTGGGCTGCAAACACATCGATACCAAAGTGAAACATGAGCTGTAAACAGAACACAGATGAAGCTACTTTGACTGTTGCTGTTTGGTAAATATAAGCAGTCGCTGTGAGAGGAAGGACGCCACACGCAGCAGGATATGGAGCTTCATCTGGGCTCTGAGTTAGCATTGAATGGAATTAAAACAGGAACAACCTGATATGAGACTGCGTGGGGTTAATGTACGGTGGAGAGGTTTTGCATTCACAGCCTCACAGGAAAACAAACTGACTTCCTGTACAGCAGCGGCGTAGCGATGTGATTATCATGAACGCCGCTCTGATGCTCTGAGACAGGACAGGAAATGTGCGGCGGCCAGAAAAGTGAGACAGTCACTGTGTGATTGTTGTACTCCGAGTTTATCTGAGGGCACAGGAAGTCTGTGACGACATTTCCATCTGCTTTCATCGGGCCCCGTCAGGACAAAGCAGCTGAGCAAACAGGGGACTTACGGGCGAGAAGTCGATGGGGAAATAGCAGGACGTCACCTCAAACAGCTCCTCCGTGAATTTACCTGTGGGAGCAGACAGGAAATGAAACAGGAGGCAGAAGGGATGACGACACGGCGAGAGGAGGAGAAGGTCAGAGAGGAGAGAGCGTGATCGTCCTCACCTAACTCGTAGCCTCGGTAGATGATGCTCTTGGCAATCTGGAAGGCCAGCAGGAGGTTGCGAGGATCTCGCTCGCCGTCCATCGACTGCACGAAGCCAAACACAAAGTCTGCGCCCAAACCCTTGAGCTCTGCGGGCGAGTGGAACAGGAAGAGAGCAGTCAGAATATAAAGTGAAATGAAATGAGCTCTATATAAAGAACAGCCTCTATCTGAAGTGTGTGTTCTTCCTCTTACCAGCCTCTCGGACCTCCATGAGGTTGATGAGCATGTTGTACACACAGGCTCGCTCTCCCACCATCAGAGACTGAGGGAACACGTATAGATCCATATGAGGCCTTTACCGTCACAGCCACCATTGATGACACATGTATTCAAGTTTAGGATCCTAAGTGTGTTTGTGCTGTTGTTTTCGTATAAACCCAGCCTGTAGAGTCTCACCTGAACGTGCACATCCTGGAACACGGACCTCAGTATGGACACAGCAGATCCGGGAGGCAGCGCCGGCGACTTGGTCTGGAAAAATGATCAAATCAAACTAAGAGCTTTGTACAATAACTTTGTTTGTGAGGATCAAAGCTAAAACTTTACATGACATGATGGAAACACACACACACACACACACACACACACACACACACACACACACACACACACACACACACACACACACACACACACACACACACACACACACACACACAGACACAGACACGTCACTCACCAGAGCTTTCAGCCCCTGGAGAACAGGCGGGGTGATGACGTAATGGTCCTTCAGTCTGTTTTCATAAAAGGCACAGAGCACCTCCACTGTGCAGAGGACAGAGGGACATTTAGGGACATTATAACACAATTACAAAGACATATATGACACATTTCATGTCCTAAAACTGGTCAAGTGTAAGCGGCTACAGAGAGGCTGTCAGAATATAAACTGTGTGTGAGCAGCATCACACACATCTAGACGTAAGTAAGAAGCCTGCATTTATCTCTAATCCAGGGTATTTAAGACCGAGAGTTTAGATTATGTGGCTTTAGTTTATTCAGGACCGGGCCTGCAGGGACCACACACACAACCACAGCCTCCTGCTGAGAACCTGGAGAGTAGGGCACCGTGCTCAAAGGCACTCTGGCAGCAGTATATGAGACAGAGAACCTATATTTCTAATCCTGTTCACCCCCAGAAACTCCCAAAACTGGATCACAGGCTTCTGATGTACAGATAACAACAAAGAGAGAGACGAGCAGAGAAAAGAGGTGCATGATCCCAGACGTACCTTCTCCCTCTGTGAGGTCTCCATGGCACTGCTGTAACACCTCAGACAGCAGCTGGACTCCTCTGGCTCGTGTGTGAGGCTGCGAGCTCGTCAGACTCAGCCTGCCACAGAGAAGAAGACAGGAAGACCTCAACAACATGGCACCTCTCTGATCTGACGTGTGCCAAAGTGATCAGCAGAAAGGTGGTGGCAGTATTGTTGATAATGATGATGTGATGAAGATGAAGAGGTCTTACCCCAGCGCCTCCACCAGCTGCAGTACATTGAACTCTCCATCTTTGACACCTAGAGCCAAAAGAAGCAGCTTGAGTAAACTGTGACAAGACAAGGCAACATCTCCGAAACTAGAGAGCAACGTGACGTGACAACACGGGAGAGAGGTCGGTTATCAGCAGAGGTTAACTAAGCCTAACTAGCATCCCCTCGGGATCAAAGGTACAGAGTTCATCCCGGGACGTTTCCATAGAGGACAAACACAGCAGCTAGCCTGAGCCATGAGGCCAAAGCACACCACGACTAGCATCACAAACCTTAACACTCTTAGTTGACAGCAGTATAAAACACCTGAGGTACATTAAGGTTGAGTTTGTACGCGGATTAAAGAAGGAGACTGTAGATAAAGTCAGAGTTGTTTGTGTCATGCGGTTTCAGAGCGAGCAGGATGTTGTGGCTAGGTTCGTTAGCTCCGCGCATCAGTGAGGCGCCGCTCTGCAGGCAGAACAGCGGACAAAAGGCACCGCGACACCGGGAAACAACACGACATGGAGGCGGAATGAGACTTCATCACCTTGTGCCGCGTCTTTGGATTTACTGTCCTGTAATCCCGAGACAAACTCCTCCACCAGAGACAGCAGCAGGGCACTGTCCGCAGCCATCACGCCGCCGTTACGACACGCAATACGCATGCGCACAAAGTTGATGGACGGAGGAAAAAAATGGAAATTTCACGTTTTTAATTTTGTTTGATTTTGAAGTTTAAGTTTTCAGCTCGAGGGATGAGAGTCTTTCGTTACATTTAAACGTATAGAACGCTTAAGAAAACAGTGGAATTATAACAAACATTAGAAAGACAACATGCAGACTTCAAGTATCACAAGGTTCTTTTTATTCTTATTTCAAAACATTACAGGTATTAAATATTGTCAACCGACCCAGAATTCGTAGATATGATTCTCTTTGATAAAAATGTATATTTACCAAAGCTCTGAGTAAAATGTTGCTGCCTCGGCATATTTTCTCTTATGAAACTTTATTTTCTAACGACAGTATTTCATAATGTTTTTTCATACATGACGTCATGACTATCCCCCCTTTAATATGTTGTTGTTTGTTTGTTTGTCTTTTGAATGTCAGCACCTGCGCTGATAATAACGTTAATCACTAGAGGATCACGATCATTAATATCGAAGAGGCCACAGATATGTTCCCAGCACAAACGGTGATGTGACGTTTTACTTGTATCGATATTGTATCGGTGATCAGATCTCTCTCGGGCTCTTGTTTGCTTTTCGCCGTGACGTCAGTGAACTCGACACCTGCCTGCCTGCGTGCGCGAGGACGCACGGGCGTAAAAAAGTTGGGTTCGCTCGTTAGCTTCTCCGCAGCTAGTCACCTTTCACCAGCACGGAGGGAAGCCACAGCACCGGGGATTAAAGGAGCACAAACACCGGGAGGCGGCAAGGGTTTGGAGCTGCACACCGACGACCTGCCGGGGGACGAAACCTACCGAACGTCCGTGTGTTTGGAAGAAAGTTGACCTGTGGAGAAAACGGTTCGAATGCGCGGAAGTTTGTGTTTACTAGCCGCTTTGCTCTGTTAGCTTGTTAGCAAGGACTCGGATTCAGCCTCTAAACAAACTGCTACGCACCAACGGCTCCCAAACTCGAGGGACAGGTTAGACAGTGGACACGTCGCCACATATGTCCTCATATTTGTAAAAAATTCCCCCTCAGGCATTTGTTTTGGTCGGCTGCTAGTTTGGCTACTAAACTCTTTTACTGTGGGCCACAAGCTTCGAGCGTCGTGATCCAACCAACCGCAGAGTGAGACACCGCGAACGGGGACATTGTCTTAACGCCTGCGTGTCCCTCTGTCCATGAGAGTTCCAGGCGTGCATCACCGATCCCCCAGCCCGTCCTGCTCGCCCGTAATGGGGCCACAGTTGAGTTAGTAAGCCGCTTGGAACCTGGATCTGCAGCCCGCTAACCATGGGAGGATGTGTGGGGAGATACTTGGAGGGCTGGGAGGACTCACAGAGCCGAGGGTCGTCTAGGAACGGCGGACGGGGAGGTAAGATGCTCTGTGTGTGTGTGTGTGTGTGTGTGTGTGTGTGTGAGAGATACTAACTCTGCCATACTCGAGCTTCACCTTTAGTATGAGTTTTGCTCATCAGACTCCTCTTTGATCACGAGTTTCCTCCTCCTGCTGCTGTGACCGTATAAAGCTCTTACTCTCTCTGTTGTATAGATGAGTATCGGATCCTGCCTAATGTACATCTGATCGCTGTCACCACCTCCACACACAGTCTAGATTTCAGTTTTTGAACCCTCCACACAGCTCAAGTTGACGGCCTGTGATTGGGTTTCCTCCGTATTCCTCGCTCAGATTTGGCAGGAATTTGGGACTAAAGCTCCTCAGCTGAGGCCCAGAAAGTCCTCACACACCACACATATAACCTGATCACCTTTCTGTGTGTGTGTGTGTGTGTGTGTGTGTGTGTGTGTGTGTCGGGGTGCATTTGCATTCACACTGCTCCCCTGCTGCATGTGGTGTGTGTAAATCCCTGAACATGCAGCGGCGTGTCAAAGGGCCTTTTTACACCTCACATTAACATGCTAGACTCGGCTTTCACAGCTGATGATAGGACCTTTATTTACACCTTTCATCAACGTGTTCCTCGTTTGGTCTGTCAGCAGGTCACAGTGAGCAGCCACAGATACGAGACATTGTGACGTTTACAGCTGGCATGTGGGTTTTATCTGAAGTCCGTGTCGGTGTTGTGTGCTTTACATTCATATCAGGCTGCTGGTGACCGATCACAATGCCACATGCTGTGTTCAGGCAAATCAGGTAACAATGACTCTGTTTACACTGCGCTCACTGCCAGGATAATAAGCAAATGGGGACAAGCCACATAAAGATGCAGGTGCGTCCAAAATGTTCACAACACTGTTTCAAGTGTAGCACACTGAGGTACATGTGTGTGTGTGTGGTTAACGTCATCAGGAGGCATTGAAGTGTAAACAGCCTCAATGCCTTCTGCATATGACCTTGGTATCTGGATAAGAACCCGTGTGCGTGTGCGTGTGTGTGTAGCTATAAGGTGTAAATGGGGACAAATGTTTCCTCCAGCCACATTCTTCAGCCATGATACCAATCTGTCCAATTTGATCTTACACACAAACTGTTTGCTCCTTCCATCAAAGTGCCTGAAGGCTGTGTTGCGATAAGTTCCCCAGGCGAAGTCTCTGATTGACACGATGTTTAGTTAACGTTCCTCACTTCAGTCCTCAGGGCCACCGACAGAAAGACTTTTGTTGTGGTCAGGAACTCCCACATCTGTTTTCACTCAGCCGCATCAACAGGCTCTTGATCAGTGTTTATGGGAATACCTCAATCCTGTCTGGGAATTCTCTTATTGTCCTCTCACAAATGCTAAAGTTCCTGCCACAGTGAATAACAGGAAATGAAGATGGAGGCCGTTCACACGTCCAGGCGCAGGCACAGAGCCGGCTGCTTACGACGCAGTCTTTCCTTTAGGTGGGATCCCCTTACTGTTGATGTGTTAGGGTTCTAGTCCCTGGCTGCATGGTGGGGTCAGTGTGTTCATGTCTGCAGGGTAACAGATCGTGTTGTTACTCAGTGCTCATGGATGCTGACTGGCCCACTCGCTTTGCCAGGACACAAGCTCAAGTGTTTCCTGTGTCCACCTAGCCGCCCCGCGCTCACCAACACGTGCCCGGCGTCGCACCTACGCCTCTCTCACCCGAGGCTCTGGCTCTTGGTGTGAATGAGCCCTTTGTGGCGCTGCTATCAGGAGGAGCAGAGGCATTGTTCCCCCTGTGGAGCTCCTAACCCACCAGCGTGTTGATAATGGAGTTCATGACCAAGCATGGAGCTGCTGTTGTTACGGTAACCACCCCAGCAGCACTTTACTGGAGGTTACTTTGATTAACGGCGTGCTGATGCAGCCGTTATTCTCATCCAGAGATTTGCTTTCCTGTCCATTAGCTCCTGCAGATATCTCTCCTTTGAAGATAAACATGGCCCTCCGCCACATTCTGCTCTCTTTACACTTGGCGTTGATGGTGACAGATGGAATTTGCATTATTACTGAAGCACTTATCCAGTAAATGTTACATTTACACGGATAATTAATAGAACGAGGCCGGCGCCGCGCAGCTGAGCTGGCAGGCGATCTAACCGGCAGCACAGTGACGCTACTGAAACTCAACATGAGCTTCCAGGAAGAAAAGCCAGCAGATTTATGAGGATCCAGTTGCTGTTTGTTTCCTCCAAACAGACCGGGCAGGATTTCTCTCCTTGACACGATGGTCTTACAGTGGAATCATGGAAGGAAGGAAACTTTCCGTGGTCCTGAGGCCTTCCTAGCTGTATGAACTGTGTGTGTGTGTGTGTGTGTATGAACTCAGCAGAATCTGTCTCTGTTACCTGCCAGAGTAGCTGCTGGATATGCAAGTCAAAGTCTGTGTGAGCCAGCAGGGCCAGGATTCTTCAGCTGCTGGCAGTGGTTTGTGGTAATTTCCCACCCTGATCCGTATCAACAGACACTCCCTGCTCCGTCTCCATCAGAACAAGTCCTATCGTGTCCCGCCGTATCATCGCCGGGACAAAACCTTCTGTGTCTGACTTCACCTGCTATCAGAGCGCCAAGTGTGGGAGGACGAGGGCAACCGGGGGAGGGAGCATGGGTGCTTTCACTTGGATTTCATCTCTCAGGATGTTTGAGGAAGCCGTCTTTGTTCTGTACGGCTCTGATAAAGACGCATCAAAGGTTCTTCATCATGGTGTCTTTAACAAGGAGCCTTTACTGGGCACCAAAGGGAAAAAGGTCATAAAGGAAATGTTCTGCACTGAGCCAAATGTCAAATGTCCCAGTAAACCATCAGCAGGGCCTGAGGGTGAGACTAACACGGTCCAAACAGGAAGAAGGTTACTGTGGAGGGGTCGCAGAAGAAGAATGACATCATGTAGGCCACATACCAAGCAGACTAAAGCCAGAAGGCCACATTTAAAGACTCTTCATACACTCCAGAGTGTAGGAAGACCCAAACCAAGAGAAGGAAGAAGCTCCAGGGTCCAAAACTCTAAAGATCTGGGTGTGGAGATGCTTTTAGAAAGGATGGAGGAAGTCACAGCGGAGGTCTGCTGAGGCTGAGCTTCTGTAAATCATCAGTGTTTGTCTGATCTCTGAGCTGCCTGGATAAATAAATGATCTGCTGGTGCCTCTGCTGCTTACAGAGTGAAAACAGTCTCCAGCAGGTTGAGCTGTACACACACACACACACACACACAGACACAGACACACACACCACAGTCTTGTTAGGATCAGCTCAGATGCTGCAGAGGAGCCACTGGAGTCTGTGTCTTTATCTTCAGCAGCAGAATAAGGAGAAACATGAATGAGCAGTGATAAGATAAGCATCTACATCGGTGTGTGTGTGTGTGTGTGTTGGGCTGCACGCAGGCCTGTATGTGCATGAGAGTCTGGAAGGAAACAGGAGTGTGTTTGTTGCATTGCATTGATTTAAAAACAGGCATCTGGTAAAATAACTCTATTAACTCTTCATTGGTTCACAGTTGCGTTGTGTGACGGTGAAACGTTTCAGAAACAAGCCGATCCTCTGACGCCTGCTGGCCTGTAAGCGTTGTTGTTTACTTCATGTTCTGAACGCGGCCCTGACACGCCTGGGTTATCAACCATGACACATTTCATTAAGGATCATAAACACAGCGTGCCTCACTGTCAACATCATGTGAGATCCTCCTGCTGGCTCCCTGAGTGAAGGGAGAGCAGAGGAGGAAGGCTTCATACCTTCACCCCCTCAGTCAGTGAGAGTGTGTGTGTGTGTGTGTGTGTAGTCTGATGTCCCAGGCACAAAGGAAAGACCTTAATCACACTGTTGTGCAAGTAAACTAGTACAGAGATTAAGTCCAGGGCGTCGCCCACATGTCGGAGCCAAACACAGATTTCTGAGCGATGAACGCGGCCGTCAAGAGTGAGACAGGTCGTGAGACAGGTCTGCTTCAGGTCTGCTGCTCGGATGAAATGAGGAAATGCAGCAGTGACGCTAAAGAGGCCACGAGCCAGCCCGCGCGACACACCAGTTTACCCTCCAGACGCATGACGGTGTTTCTGCAGTACGATACTGACTGATCTCCATCTCACAGCACAGCTCATCCGTTCATACAGCAGAGACAGATGGAGGTCGGATGATTGAAGTCTAAATGTTGACTGGTGTTCATTCAGCTGTCTGTGTGTGTGTGTCGTCCCTCAGCTGAGCGGCGGTGTGTTTAAGGAGCATCTGCTGTAGGTGCTAATCCTACACCACCCTGTCATCCCAATTACTCCTCCCTAAGCCTCCTGCACTATAAATAATTTGCATGGTTGCCGTCTCCTCTCCGCTCCTCTCCGCTCCTCTCTGCTCCTCTCTGCTCCTCTCTGCTCCTCTCTGCTCCTCTCTGCTCCTCTCCGCTCCTCTCCGCTCCTCTCCGCTCCTCTCCGCTCCTCTCTGCTCCTCTCTGCTCCTCAGGCTCCTCAGGAGGTCGTTACTGCAGCGGTGACTTTGTCCTGGTTCAGTCCTGAGCCTTTATTAGACACAAACCTGTAGAGAGCTCAGTTCTGTTCTGTTGGAACGTTAGAGGACTGTGATGTTTTTGTTAAAGGTCAGAAACCAGAAGTGACCCCCGACCCCCCCCACCCAGGTGTGCTTCCTGTTCACACTGAATGGTGGGAAACACGGCTCAGGTTACACACACACACACACACACACATATATATATCCCACACATGCTTCATGCATATTGCAAACTGACCGACCTCCTAAATTTAGACTCGGATGACACGGCGAAGGAGAGCACGGCGGGGGAGCGCAGGGGAGTGCAGGAGGCCCGAGGGTCCTGTCCGTCTCCGTTCGGGAGGATTAAAGGAGGAAGAGTTTCCTCCTCGCTGAGCTGCAGATTGTTAAAATGGCAGAGTTTGCAAAAAGTTGAAGTTGTGCAACTGCAGTCAGAGGAGAAGAGAGAGAGTGTTGAGGTTTGTTTGTGAGTCATAATCCTATCAGCCTCTTAAGTAACACCAACCTCAACACATCCTGAGACGGGAGGGGAAGAAGCACAAAGCCTGAATCAAGCCACATGAAAGTTGTGTGTGTGTCACGTGATCGTTTATAACACACTTCCTTTCTCTTCCGATCCCAGGACGCAATGAGCCCCTGAAGAAAGAGCGGCCCAAGTGGAAGAGCGACTATCCAATGACGGAGGGCCAGCTGAGGAGCAAGCGCGACGAGTTCTGGGACACGGCGCCGGCCTTCGAGGGCCGCAAGGAGATCTGGGACGCCCTGAAAGCCGCCGCCGTGGCCCTGGAGTGCAACGACCACGAGCTGGCCCAGGCCATCGTGGACGGAGCGAGTATAACGCTGCCGCACGGTGAGGCTACATAAGAGTGTGGAAGACTTTCTGCCATATTTGAGTGTGTTTCCATGACGCATGTTTCATTCCTCCCTCTGCAGGCACGCTGACAGAATGTTACGATGAACTGGGAAACCGCTACCAGCTGCCCGTCTACTGCCTGGCCCCGCCCGTCAACCTCATCTCTGAGCGCAGCGACGACGACCCCAACGACAGCCCCGAGCCCGCCGTGGCTCCCAAGAAGGAATTCCAGCTGAAGGTACCAGGACGGACTGGATCTCCTTCCTCCTCCTCCTCCTCATCACACTCACAGCTTCAGTTCCTCCCTCGTGTCTCTGTTCTTCCACAGAGCCGCCAAACTAAACACAAAGCTAAAACCCTTCAGTGGGCAGTTTTCCACTCGTCTCTCCTCCTAATGGGAAAGTCGGGAGGCAGCGTCTTGTCTTTCCTAAATGAAGGAGCCAGAGTAACTACAGAATGTCACGCAGAGCTTTTTAGAACTTTATGAGACTTGGGTGGCGTCTGGCGTTGTAGACAACAGTAATTAAAAAGCTATGCTGACCTCTGGCTGTGGACGCCACTCATTTCCTTATTTGGAAGCTTTGAGTGGAGGAGCTGTTGGTCTGTCTGCCCTCTCTGCCTCCTCTGGTCTCCTCTGGTCTCCTCTGCCTCCTCCGGTCTTGTGTCCTTCACACTGATCTCAGGACGACCTCGTAGAGGACATGTCCTGGTTTCTAAGTGTTTGTTCCTTGTAGTGAGGTCATTCAGAGAGAATAAGGTGTTGATCATGTTCATACCTCCTTCTGTTCTCCCTCTCCAGGTGCGCCTCTCCTCGGGTAAGGACCTGCGCCTCAGTGCCAGCATGGCCGACACCATAGGGCAGCTGAAGAAGCAGCTGCAGGCCCAGGAGGACCTGGACGCCGCCCACCAGCGCTGGTTCTTCTCCGGCAAGCTGCTCACGGACAAAACGCGCCTGCAAGACACCAAGATCCAGAAGGACTTTGTGATCCAGGTCATCGTCAACTCGCAGCCCCCGCAAACGCCCAAGCCCACCACCGCCGCCACCTTGCCCGCCTCCTCGCTGGTCTCCCCGCCCGCCTCCCCGCCCGCCTCCTCGCCCGCCTCCGACTAGGAACCAGAGGAGGCGATGAGGCCACCAGGACCAGAGGTGCCTCCTAATGCTGGATCCATAAAAACACTTTCTCCCCCTGAAATCTCCTCAAAATGACAACACAGGTACAAAATCATTTCAGAGGAGAAAGACGTGAGGGACAAACTGTGAGGTGCTGCTTCCTGTCTTGTTTCCGTAGCGTGTGTGTGGCGTTCCCCTGCAGACAGACCGGATCAGTCGCCACACTAAAGACCACCGGGACCTTTTATCCACTCCTTTCTGCGAGCCGACCCCGGCGCTCAGGGACTCCTCTGCCTCTTTATCTGCACCAGTGTGACGTGCCAAGGTGGTAAACCTGCAGAGGGGCGTGGCGTCGGGTCTGAAGCACATCTCTGATCTTTAACGTCTGCAGAAACACGGCGAGGAGAGAAACACTGAGGCGCTGAAGTGAAAGATAATTCCCTTTTCTCTTTCTTCCTCCTTTCTTCTTCTTCGACGGAGGAAACGACGGAGACTGAGCTTCTTTTTGCACATGTGAACATTCTTACTCTTCTTACTTACCTGGTAGTTTGTGTGCCTTCAATGAGACGAAACAAGAAAGGGGTTAAAGTCCTGAAACACGCGAGTTTGACCGCTTAAGTTAAAGTGTATTTTTGTAGAACTCTGTGATCCAAACTGTAACTGCTGCCTTTGTAATGACATCATCAATCTCACAGACTATCAATATATAAGGTGTGTGTGTGTGTGTGTGTGTGTGTGTGTGTGTGTGTGTGTGTGTGTGTGTGTGTGTGTGTGTGTGTGTGTGTGTGTGTGTGTGTGTGTGTGTGTGTGTGTGTGTGTGTGTGTGTGTGTGTGTGTGTGTGTGTGTGTGTGTGTGTGTGTGTGTGTGTGTGTGTGTGTGTGTGTGTGTGTGTGTGTGTGTGTGTGTGTGTGTGTGAGAATCAAACGTAGCTGACAAGAGGCACGACTGTTTTACGGTTCATAGTTCCATTTATGACCACTAGGGGTGCAGATGAGGTCCCGACCGATTTTAGAGTTCCTTCAGGCCGATCTAGATTTTGCGTGACTTAACCCGATGTACCTGACGGCTGAACTCCTCCAGTATCTGCTCACTATGGAGCGACAGAACTTCAATCTTCCTATCAAAACAAAGAGTTTGTTGCCTTTCGCATTGGACAGGAAACTCTGAACACCCTCTCTTCTTCTTCTTCTTCTTCTTCTCGGCATTTCTGGTGTAACCTCTCCCCAGCGTTTGCTTGCAGTAGCTGAACTCTTACGATGATGTCATGATGTCAGATGGACTCTTCTGTGGCAGACGTGAGTGTGTGTTCACAGATGAAGTGGATGCAGTGACGCTCGACTCGGGCAGAGGCGGAGAGGGAATCCATTTTTAACCTCAGAGTCCGACATATTCAGTGTCTTTGCACAAATCAATTTGCTGGCAGTGGACAGATGTTTGTGTGTGTGTGTGTGGGCGTGTGGGCGTTCACTGGTTTCGCTTTCTCTCTTTTGCACAACAGAACCGCAGCAGTTTGGGATGGAACCTTTAGCAGCACACACAGTAAAGTCCTTTTAAGTAAAGCTTCAGCTATTTGACACAGTTTCAGCTTCTTCAGGTTGTTGACACCTGAACGACCTCACTGATGTGGTTTATCTTGCAGTTGTAGCATTGTGGAGGTGTTTGGCGTTCAGGGGAGCACGAGGTGAGGACACGTTTTCAATCCCCGGGTGGAGTTGAATCTCATTTCATTCACATCATAGAATCTGTTTATGTAAATATTTCATTTAAGGACCAAGGAGAAGTTTTGTAGTCATAGGAACAATCAACCCCACTCCCACCTCAGCCTTAAAGCTCATCACCATGGTTTCCTGGGTGTGTTGTCGTCATGGTGCGCAGACTTGAATAAGCGTTTTCCTCCGTTTGTGCAATAAGATGGACCTCACAGGAGAGTCACTTTAACCCTCGCATCACCAGCCCCAAAGCTCTAACTCATGTAAAGGTTGGATGTTTGGCACTGAGGTCGACTCCTCAGGCGGCTCAGAGCTCTCCTCTCTCACAGAACACACACACAAGCGTCAAACCCGCCTGCGTGACTTCCTGTCTGTGTGGGTTTAGCATTGTCCCCACGTCTCAGCGGTGAGGGTTGGATTACACTGAGCCTCAGGGTGGGGATCATCTCTGTTAACACCTTCATCAGTGTGCTCTCTGGTTACAGCGTCCTCTCTGACCCGAGCAGCGGGGGTTTCTCCCTGCGTCTCCTGACCTTCTTGTCCTGCACATTCAAAAGGGAAACTTCATTTCCTGTGTGAGACGAACCCAAAGGCTCTGAACTGCCCCGTTAACTAGACTCTTGATTGATCCTTAACCTCTGTAAGGTGGCAACCTCAGTGTGATGAAGGGTGCTTCCTGTTCTTGGAGGGATTTTTTTTTTTCTGTAGTTTTCAAATTTATTGGTTTAATTTTTCTTAAAAGCCAGAGTGGCAAAACTTTTAAAGCCCTGGAACTCAGAACGGCTCAGCAGGCAGAGAGAACCTCACACTGCTGTAATACTCAGGTCACCATATGTCCCAATGTCCCCTCACACACACACACACTCACACACACTCAGCATCTCTGTGTCCCAGGCTGTGGGTGGATGGGCTCAGGCCTCCTCAGCTCTCTAATCAGAGAACAGCAGGTTGCTTTGGGAGGCTCAGCAGATTCACTATCTAAAAGGAAAAGGGGTTGTTGTCACTCAGAATGCACAACTGGGATACAGAGGAGCATAAGCAGTGAACCCCATGCAGATATTTACCCAAACATGACAATAGGAAGATGAAAGTAGCAACATGCAGTTTGTGTGTGTTCAGTCAGCTGCTGCTCAGACGGGTCAGAGCTTTGGTTCTGTGCTGTTCGGGTCCAAACGGCGACGGCTGATGGCATCAACATTGTTCTCAGTGGGACAAAGAGTGAAATGTGCTGCGGTGTGAACGCAAAAATGACTGCGCTGATGTGGGCTCAGCCAATCACAGGCAGGCGCCTGAGTCACTCTGAGACGGGAGAAACACTGAGAGCTTTCAGGCTCCAGTTCATTTGAGATGAAAAGCTGAAGACTTCAGCTTTGATACAAGAGAAGCTGAGATAGGAAGTTGTCTTTTCTTTGTTTTTGTCCGCTTGCAGTGAAGCTCACCTGCAGTATTCCATCACAGAATCAGAACCTTTGCTGCGTCTGGGAGCTCTGGGACTCCTCTGGGTTTTTGCTGTCCCAGTCTGCCGTCGTCTCCTCTTAGCTGAGACACAAACAGAGGCACAGGGACCTGAGGATACGTCTCCAGAAACTCAATATTAAAATGTAAAGGCCCTGAAAGTGATGGGATGATGTCATCAGCATGAGGCGTTGAGCTGTAGCTCCACCTCGGGTTGGATGGACCTGCATGGCTCCATGTCGTCCTGAGATCCAGCACAGAGCCGTTTGATGTCCTGTAAGTATTAAACTCTGACGTCTGATTCATAACGCACCTTAAGGCCACACGGGGGCGCTGCGGCAGAGCGGAGGATGTTGAAAGACTTCAGTCAGTGAGCCTGCGTCACAGCACAGGCGGTGTTAGGGGGGGAATATTTATTTAACCCTTGTTGTCTGCAGAATTCCCACCCAGGCATCAAATTCCCGGTTGGAGCGACGCCTCCTTCCTGGTCTGATTCCACCTCACCAGGCTCTCAGAGTAAATGATGTATATTTAGTCACAGACGGGATTATATTGACTTTTCTTAATAATGAAAAACACCTGCAAACTATTTTACACTCGGTGTGTTCATTTATATGCTGATTCACTTTCATGATGTTTTTAAGATGTTGAATAAAAATCTAAGTATTGTTCCAATGTGGTTTTCATTTATAGACCTGTGTGTGTGTGTGTGTGTGTTTGTGTGTGTGTGCGCGCTTCTCTTTGCTGTGACTTGTTGCCTTCATACTGTGATGTCGCTGGTCCACCACATGATGGCGCTGTGCTCTTGTGTTTGACTACAGAAGACGAAGCATCCCGAGAATGTTTAGGATTGAGGCGCACTCGTGATCGTACAGGCTCAGTACACTGATTATAGATTATAGATGAATAAGGTTTGTGATGTTTGACACTATCCTGTTTTCCTTCACACAGATTCTAGTTTGTGAGGTCATTGGCTGAAAACTCTTCCCTGCCTTTGTCATCCAGGTCTTCCTACACTTCCCAGAATGCCCTTTGGCCACACCCACAGTACTCCAGCACATGTGCTGCTTCCATCAGGTCTCCCAGGAGGGAGGTATGTTTAGTGAAGATGCAGTAACATCACAGTCTCCTGTTCTCAGCAGCAGGAATGTTCCTCTGCTGATCCCGGCTCCTCAGGCTCTCTGGTGGTTTGTGGTGCACCGGGCTGGAAAAATCACCTCCTGACGCAGGAATGTCACAGGCAGAGCCGTGTTTGTGGTCGGTTGCCCAGTCAGCCCCTCTAAGCCCTCAGGCCCAGGATGACCCGGAGGCTCGGTGCTGACCCAGACCTGCGCTCATGGCAAAGACATCCTAAAGCTTTCCCACGTCGGGAGTTTAGGATGAATTGGGATCTGTGTGTGTGTGTGTGTGTTTAATGATACGACCGCAACATAAGTGTGTGTCATCTCGGACATCAAACTGCCTCATTATGTGTTATAAAAATCACTCCAATGCTCATAAAGTTTGACAGTAATCCTCCTCTACTTCCTTACATTAGTAAAGCTATAAATGAAAAAGATGACAAAGGAAACAAACACAGGCTGCTAAGGAACATGACATCATTCTGCTTATAGGTTTCAATAAGTATAAGTATTATAATAAATAAGTTTCATATTTACTTCTTATTGACTTTAATGTTTTTATGCTTTATTGAATTTAGTATGAATGTATTTTTATTTTCTGTTTCTTTTCTATTTTCTCTAATTGTTTAACAGGAAATGGTCACACAGAATCTCAGCCAATCAGGACCTGTTGAATAAACAGTAGGTACAGTAAAATAATATAAATAATATGATTTCCCCTCCCAGAGGACACAAACGCCACATTTTGGTCGAAAGTGGGAATTTCCATCATCCAGGCTGTAATTACAACTGCTGCGTGTTCCAGTTTGTCCGGCTCAGAGAGACCGCAGGCAGAAACACGGGCAGCCGTCAGCGTGAAAGCAACAACATGAAGCAGTGCTGAAGGCGCCGGTGAGTCAGTCAGAGTGTAAACGGCTCCACTACACTTTTATGACCATGTGACTCTGGGAATCACACAGTCAATGTTGAGGACTGTTAAAGAGTCAGAGTCATGCTGAGGAGTATTTACAGCACTACCATGCTGACGTGATGACAGATGACAGAATCCAGAATGTTCCACTGTCCTAAATCATGTTAACACCCACAAATAATATGAAATTGAAGTAAATTAAGGCATATTTCCTCCTCACTGAGCCGAGGCAGAGTTTAGTATATGGCAAGATGGACGTCTGTCTGCCTGGGCCCCGGATCACAAGGCCCCCGATGTCTGGAAACACATGACACTCCTATACGTTTACCTTATAACAGCTCAATGTCACAACATATCAGGCTTGGAAGTTTGCAACGTATCATCTAGAAGTTAAAAGAATAGAAAATGTGTGTTGTTTAAGATCACAAATGTGTCTCTCTGTGTCCCCCTCTGTGTCCCTCTGTGTCCCCCCGTGTCCCTCTGTGTCCCTCTGTGTCTCTCTGTGTCCCCCTGTGTCCCTCTGTGTCTCTCTGTGTCCCCCCGTGTCCCTCTGTGTCCCCCTGTGTCCCCCTGTATCTGCTCAGAGCCCCAAATCCTCTGAGTCCACCCCTGCTTTGTGGAAATCAAAGCAGTACCTCTCTTTACCACTTGGTGTCGCCAAATGTGCAAAGATGCCTGCGCCTGTCCGTTTTCTGCTTTTTCCATCATAGTATTCCAGCTTTTCCCACTCACAGAGACATTTCCTCTCCCTCCCTCCCCTCCTCACCATAGCTGCTCTTCAAACTAAATATTTAGCAGAGGTTGAATCTCCTTTTCCAAATCTGTTGTGTTTTATGGCTGTAATAAAGTATTTTGAGTTGGAAAATTCTCCCCTGCTCCCCGGCCGCTGTCGTCACCCGGAGCACAGATTGGGTTTTGCGTTTGTCATTTCCCTCTGCAGCTCAGAGGACGATGTCATTATGACTTCCTCTTTAATAAAACCCACCATTATTTTAAATGCCGGACCCGGGAGAGATTTTCAGCTCATCACACACACACACGCACACACACGCACACACACACACACACACACACACACACCATGGTGCTGGATGTGGGCCCACTGTAATCTGAGTAACAGGAAGTGGAGTTCATACATGAGTCAGAAGGAGTTTGTCCACAATAACAAAAGGTTCAACCAGAATAGATGAAGAAGCAAATTCCTCTCAGTCCTCCTAGACTGTGTGTGTGTTTGTGTGTGTGTGTGTGTGTGTGTAGGGCTTGTTATGGTGGCTAACACTAATCCTTGGACTCCTGCTCTCACCAGACTCTCATCTACTTACCCAACACTCGCCTGGTGAACACCTGAAGCTCATCTAATGGTATTAGGTGTGTGTGTGTCATCTAATACCCTTTACTGTAAACTACAACTCTGAACCTGGTCCCCCTGTGGCCTGACAGCTACGTCACAAATGACAATCAGGACAGAACCAAGTGTGTTAGACCACAGGGAAGGTGATCAAGGATTAACATGGCGGGAGTGTGTGTGTGTGTGTGTGTGTGTGTGTTGTGTTTCAGTGGTTCTCGACTATTCCAGGATGTTGTCGACCACATGAAAGGCAGCAAAGATCACATGACCATGAGATGATCCTGAGTCACATGAGCTGATGTGATAGTTCATCCACACGTCGCCCCTGAAGGAGAATCTGACACACACACACACACACACACACACACACGCTCCTGTCTGCTGCGTCTCACACGGTGGTCCATCCTCCAAATGAGACACATTAAGTGCTAATGGGTCAAACTTTGAGGATTGTTATCCCCGGTAACATGCAGCAAGAGGGAGAAAATGCAAACCGTCAATGCTTCATCTGACGCAGCAGGTGGGAAAGTGAGCTGATTCACCAGAGCAACCAACCCCCCCACAGACAGAGCACCCAACCCCCCCCCACAGACAGAGCAACCATCCCCTCATGTCCTGGCAGGAGGCTCGGTGGCAGAGCCGACCTAATCAGCAGACGAGCCGGGGGGTGTTTGCTGGGCCAGACGGGAGCTTAGGAGAAGCCTGGGGGGAATTATGGGCTGATATGGGCTCCATCCCAGGCTGAGGCTCCCACGGGCTGAGGGCTCCCACAGGGGGGCGGCGCCACCTGAAGGCCAGACGCAGGCTCAAGACCTCAAGACCTCAAGACCTCAACCACTTTCTCCTGCCGCTGCCTTAAAATGGCTGCAGAGGAGTAAGACAGCGATGAGTAGCGTCGACTGTGACAGGAGAGGGTCGGCACACACACACACACACACACGGTTTCACCATAATAACACAGGCCTGTATCTTGGTCTCTCCAAACCGCAGGACATGGTGGGAGAGTGGAAAACGATCATTTGTGTCACCAGGATGCTCCGTGTGGATTCTGTCGTCTGTGGTCTGAACGTCTCTGCAGCTCTGACACACAGTTTACTCTGGTTGTCGTCGTCTAATGCCAAGATTCTACTGGAGTTTAACTGAAGCCTCGTTTCAACGAGCACATTCTGCCAGTCAGCGCCGCTTATAATACACATCCTGTATTTCAGAACGTCAACAACTGAGACTTAGAACAAAAATAACACTTCAGTTTTCATGTTGACTTCTTGATGACATCATAGAGCAGCTGCTGCTGTTACCACATTTCATGATGCTCAGGGAGTCACAGATCATATGACCCTCCACATCAGAAAGCCTCTAAAAGTTTAGTTACATAGAAATATGTTGACCTGTGACCTTTGTCTTCACCTCCACTGTCCCCCTCCCTCTCTCATCACAGATGCAGGCTAAAGCGGTGGACCTGATCTACTTTCGGTATCTATGAGAGCGGGATGATGCTGCAGGGTGCTCAGGCCCTTCACACACTGGCAGAACACGGGTGTGGAGGCTGTGAGTGAACCGGTTGCCCTCCAAACTACAAGCATTGAGCTGTGAAGTCTCTACCATTCCTGGAGCCTTAGAGTCACAGGAGACCTGGAACTCTCCTGCACCTACCAGGTCACACCGACGTCTCCTAGAACAGGTGATGAAGGGGTTAAGTGGGTAAGTCCTGCTCTTTTTCCTAACAGACAAAGTTAGGTGTGAGTGTCAGCTGGAGCATTTCCAGCACTTGGATGAGTCAGCGTTGGGTTCAGGGGGAGGACTCGCCTGCCAGTAAGACCACAGCAGCGCTACATGCTGATTGGTTCAGACAAAGGCTGCATTTCTCTGAAGGAGATTTAACGTGAACGCACACAAAGCGACACAAGGTACAACATATGACTGAACAGGAGGAAGCAGAGGAGGAGGAGGTGGAGTTTGAGGTCATGATGCCAGCTGTCGTACATCTCTGTGTACTGTGTGTGTGTGTGTGTGTTTTGGTACAAGCTGTGATCTCTGTTTAGTAATAGAAGTTGTGTGTTAAGGTGAACTCATCCTCCCTGGAGACAGTCTGGGTCAAGCTGAACCTCAGCAGGACAAACATGAGTGTTTCTCAAAAGGAGAGTCTGGGCCTGAGCCATCTGGCTGTAGAGTGCTGCTGAGAGTAAACAGACTTGAAGGATCATCCCTCACTCTTCATCCTGTGACAGCCCAGTAGGAGGCAGCACATGGATTTGCTTTTTGATTTTACAGAAGAAGAAAAGTCCTGCAGAGATCAAAAGGCAACGGAAAAGGGAGAAAACTGTGGATGCAGAAGAAACAGCGTAGTCCAGATGTTACACAGATGATGTGACATATTACCTGTAGAATTAGTAAATTTGTATTTTTTAATATTATCTTAAGTGTGTCTTCATTGTTTATATCTTCTAAACTCAGTAGCTCATCACGTCGCTGCATCAGTTGCGTTTCAGGGGGAATTCCGGGTGCTGTTTTCCGCCAACAGGCTGTTGTTACCTCATACGACCAGCAGGTGTCAGTTGTGAGATGAAAACATGAAATGGAAATGATCCTGGTCTCATGTTTCTGTGCTGTAGAGAGAGAAGCTGCATGTTTGTTACAGAGGTGAGGTGACGATGTCAGATTTGATTGTACTGTATTGAGTACTGAGAGGATGAAGAGCAGGTTAGAGGAAGAGGAGGAGGAGGTGCGGAGGGGAGGGGAGGGGAGGGGCTTAGGTGCCACACAAGTTGCCCCTGGGGTGTGAGCGGTGGTGTCGGCTTTGGCAGGAAGAGGGGGGAAGCTGGGAGGAGGGGGGAATGTGTGTGTGTGTGTTGGGGGGGCGAGGGCAGCCTGGTGCCACGTTTGCATCACAGAGGAGGAACTGTAATTCCTTTCAGCGCCGAGCAGAGCAGAGCTGGCACTTTTTCTTCTTCCCTGCTTTCGCTCTGTCCCCCTCAGTCGACGCCCACAGAACGACGGGCACACAACAGGAAGTAGTCTCACCGCAGGAGGTAGACAACACGTGTGGACAGAGCGCCCCCTGCAGCATTGACATGTTCTTTAGTTTGTATGCTCGTTTCTGGAGAATTAAAAAGTGTAAAGAGAAGAGAACGGACCAATCAGTGACAAGCAACAGGTCACGTGTTTGTGATGAGCAGCGTCATGGAGCCTGAGAGCTGAGCAGAGTCACACTGTGAGATGATTCTCCATCGTAGTTGTGCTGTTTTATGCATTAATCCAACAAAAGCCCAGATAAAAGCAGATCTGAACCCTGAGCTGACAGCAGCAGAGTGAGTCAGCAGCATCAGTCCTCCACTGAGGCTCTGGACGTCCCGCGCAGCATTCCAGGGGTTTTCCCAGAGATTTGAAAAGATTCATTGGCACCGGAAAAATTATGAAAGAGAGCAGCAAATGTTTGGGTTTGGAGTCGACAGCCAGGTGGAAGCGATGTGTGGAAAAACCCGCCTGAACACGGCGACCCACAGCGTGTGGCAGCCAGGAAAGACAAATAACGCAGAATTAATAACACGCTGAGGTGGAGAGGGAAATGATCTGTGCTCCATAAACCTCGGCGTGAGTAAATGATGGTGATTTCTGGCAGTGCAGGAACTTTAAAGCTGCGATCGAACACTCGCGGCCAGTTAAAGCAAACACGTCCTCAGCCGCTGCATCAGTTTGCAGTTATTAAGGAAAGCTGTGCTGGAAAAATAAGAAGGAAATGAAGGAGTTGAGACGTCACCGCCTCATAATCTGCACCGATAAATCCTCCATCAAAGGAAAAACACGATTTCAAAAGAGCTTTCTGAGACGTTTGCTCTGTTTTTCCACTTTGTCAACGGGACATCCAAACCATCCATTTACAAACGCCTCTCCCTTCTCTCTGGCGCCCCCTGTGGCCGCTGGCACAGCTCGTCTATGCCTGCAATGTGCAAAAATGGCAAAACCTAAAATGGCGGCAATTGAACAAGGATCACAGGTCAGATAGAAGTCTGTGTGAGGCTGGACGGGAGGACAGAGACGTCTTCATCCTCAGTGTCCGCTCGTCATTCTGCTCGGAGCTTCAAAGGAACTCTAGAGATCAGAAACAGTGAATCACTTCATCTTTATGTGCTTACAGGACAGCTTTCCATCTTTCCAGCCGCTGTTTGCACTCACACAAGTTACCGTGGAGACCAGTGGCATCAAAATACAGGCACAGTGACAAATACCAGCATCTGCGAGTGTGTGTGTGTGTGTGTGTGCATGTGTGAGTCTGTGTGTGTTGGGTCAGTGAGGTTCAGTCTGGGCGGTAATGTGAGACCAAGATGAAACACACAGCCATCAGCACATTCCTGCGAGCCTCGGTTTCTCCTCAGCTGGAGAGAGAGAGAGGGAGAGAATGACAGAGAGAGAGAGAGAGAGAGACAGAGAGAGAGAGAGAAAGAGGGAGAGACAGAAAGGGGGAGAAATGGAGAAAGAGAGGGATGGCTGGTATGTGAAAGAAAGAAAAGAAGAGTAAAAGCCTGATATTCCATAGAGAGTCACTCGGAGGCAGTAAACATGTCGTCTCTGCTCACTAACAATCATAATCATGCAGCAGTAAACTGTCTGCAGAGTGTGTGTGTGTGTGTGTGTGTGTGTGTGTAGGTGCATGCACACTGCGGTGGGCTGCAGATCCATATAGATCTGTAATGACACGTTTGAAGCAGGGTCCCACAGCCTCGTCTGGATCGGTCCGGACGGCGGCTGAATGAGGAATTTCTTCCCACAAATAACATCTGAATATCGGCGAGCCGGCCGGGGGCGGAGCTTAGTTAAAATGAGGGCTTGTTGTGGTGTTGGGAAGAAAATTCAGCTGGTTATGAGCTTGGATCCCACTGACCCAGCTCCTGATCCGTGCCCACATGTGGCACGCTGTGTGTGTGTGTGTGTGTGTATGTGTGTGTGTGTGTGTGTGTGCGTTTGGAACTTATTCCCCTTTTCAACCCAAATTCTGCTTTAATGACCAAAAGCCCCAAATCACGACATCGCCTCAGTTTGCATGAAGCTGCGACCTTAACGAGCCGCACCTGAGACCAGGCCTCACTGATTTGGACCTCAGGCTCCAGGTGTCCTTATAAGGACGTTTACACAAAACAAGGCTCTAATGCAGCTAAAGTCCAAATGTGAAGAAGCAAAGAGCCCAGACTGAGGGACTGGAGCCTTTCTGCAGGAGGAACAGGTGAGTGAAGTCTCATGGATCATACATGTGAACAGGATCATATGTAAGCATGTTGTTCAATCACATGTCATCAGAGCTGTGGTTGGTCTGGTTTAGGTTTAGGGTCTACAACTAAAAAACATTTAAATGACAAAGTTAAATCATCCAGAATGAAATGAAATGTGCTGAAATAAGAAGACGGTGAGGTTTGGTTGAACTCGTCATATCTGTCCACATCTCCACATGCCAACAACTCAACCAAAGCGAGAGAAGAGGAGGCGATGGGAAAGTGAGGAAGGACGCAGCTGCTGTTTTTCTTCCTCCTGGCCTCCTCTCCCTCGCTGGGCTCGTCCGTGTGAAGGAGCCACCGACTCGCTGCCTCATTCTCTCCATTCTTCAGCCCTCAACATCCCACATCCTCCTCTGTTTTGCAGCCTGAGGGGGAAAAACGCTCGACTGCACCATAATTACCCAGCTGGAGCCGCTCACGGGCCAAGCTGGGTGTTTCAGACCCATTAGCAGATATGGAACACACCCCTGATCACGGGACAGTGAAACCTCGACTGGAGCGGGGAACAGGAAGCAGTTCGGCGTCGATTCCCTCAGACCAGAACAACCCTGAGTCCAGTCTCAAACTAACTCTGGAGAGGATCATGAGACCAACACTGAGAATGATGACAACCATGAGGAATATGATGCTGTTCTATAGCACAGAGGACACACCCCCTCCCCCCAAACACACACATCTCTGAGCAATGAGCAGGGGGAGCGTTCCATTACATATTTTCGATTCACCTGATGATGTCTGACCAAACTTCCAGGTTTGTCCGCCTGCAGCAGTGTTACACAGTGTGTTTTTATCTCCAGCACATGATGAGGTCACTGCGTCTGTCACACACACACACCCACACACAGTTTGAAAATAATCTACTGGAATTCCCAAATGAATCCCATGACGGAGCAGAAGCTGAGCTCTGTAATTAGCCATGTGATCGTTGTTGCCCTTAATGACTAAACAATGAAACCTAATGACCTTTTCTTCCTGTGGGACGTTTTCCAGATTGTCCGTAATCAGATTGAGCTCCGGTTATTTAGCCGGCATGCAAATGTGCTGAAGAACAACAGACATGGAGGAGAACAGAGCCAGAGCCTCTTCCTCTGCTGCAAAGTTAAACAGGAAGTAGAGCCTCAGACATCATTCCTCTCAGCTCTGACTCTTCTCCCCTCTGTGGCTCGGCCTGATCCTTCGCCCTCTTATACTCCACACATTCCCACAAGCTGGCAGGAAGGCTTGGAAGTCTGTAGCCGATATGGAAGAAGCACCAGGAGCTGCGTCTGTAGACCTGTATCCCTGAGCCGTCACTATGGTAACTGTGATACCACTTTATGTCAACATACGTACACAAGAATCACACACAGCGAGTCTCTGTTAGAAGCTTGGAAGTCAACCTTTATTTATTGATACTGTTAAAAAAGTCATTTCAATCATGAAGAGAGAAACATAAACGTCTTTCACTCTCTGCTTCAGTACTGCTGCTTATACACGTACACACTGATTAACATAAGGCGTCTCAGAGCTCTGGACATGTTCCCTTACTCGGCTCTTCAGGCACTTAGAAGAATTATTTCTCGGGGTGTTAAAAACTCTTTAAGTCTCTTAACCAGAAAGTCCCAAAGTCCAGCAGGAGTGGAGCTTCTACACCAGCGTCTGAAGGTTCCTGATCAGAGCAGATCAAAGAAGGAGATATGCACTGCTGAGGCCAACCGGACTATGGCTTTCAACTCAAACGAGTGATGGTGTGACAAGTCTACTGCATCCATTCCTCCTTCCATGCTGAGGCGAGATCTGATGTGGTTTAGGCTGTTCAGATTGTAGAAATGCTCCAAAGACCACATGAAAATAGTTCAAAATACTAGATTGACATTTCTGGGGTTGATTTTCCTAAAGACGCCTAAATATTTTAGTGGTATGAACTTCAGAAATTCAGTTCCAGTAAATTCTGAGCCCTCATTACTATTATTACCATCAATCAGCCCCAGCACACTTTAATCCAGGAGACACTCTGATGGATCTGCTGTTCTTCTCTTCCAGCATAAACTGACCTCAATATTTCTGCGTTCAAACTGATGCAATAATCCTCCAAAGTGTCTTCAGAAGCCTAAAAGAGGATCTGGACGGCATTCCTGAAGCCCAGCAGCAGCCATGGTAAATTCCTATCAAGCCAATTTCTTCTGTGGTGCTGTCGTGGAAGAAGATTTTAGATCAACGTTCCAAATGATTTATTGAGCTCCGAACTAACGCTAATCTCTGTCTCCTGACTCCCACGCTAAGCTTCCTAACGCTTCCAGAACTCGCTTTTGAACCCAGAAAGCACACAGGACTTTCCTCTTCCAGGGTATCAGGACTCGCTCACCTTAGGGACAAGGTGAGGACCTGGGACAGAGGTTAGCCCTGCTGCCATGGGGTCAGATCTCCTGCCCTGGTCCTATCTGGGAGGAGTTTGCTTGTCCTTCCCCTGTCTTTCTGGGTTTGGGCCACAATCCAAAAATGTGTGTTAGGTCGATGCCCAGACTGACACACTTGGGGGTACATGCAGAGAGACTTGAAAGGTTGGGGCGTATATTTAGTTCACCTCCCTGCTGGGACCCGGAGAACGCCTGAGGGAAACGGATCCCATCTGGCCTCGGAATTTGTTGGCGTCCCCAGAAAAAGCAGGAGGAAGTGGCAAAGGAAAAGGAAACCTGTGCTTCTTTGTTCAGCATGCTACCTCCACAGTCTCGACCCAGATAGGAGGAGATACGAGGTGGAACATGGACGGAAAGAAAAGCATCGACTAGTTTGAGGATACAAACGTATATTCTGGTTACAGTTACTTCTGCCTGAGCTTTTGTTAGTTTAAAGGGCGTTCTGCGTGAGATAATGGCTCATTGGGCTGAACAGATGTGCTTTATGGTCCACACCTTCTCCTCTTGGCTGAGGACCACGCAGGCCTCAGGCGGTTGGATGGAACGGATGCAGCACACCGATCACATCTCCTCTCCATCTCAGCAGTGGAGCGGCTTTGGATACACAGTAACACAACTGAAGGACGTGCGTTAGAATGAAAACTACAAAAGAAAATCAAAAGAGAAAGGCACCGTATGTGAAGTAGATACCAGCACTTTTTAACCCCTTAACTACACTGAGAGGCCAGAATCTCACGCTGACATCTGAAACAAAACGCCACATTAAACTGAAATCTGGTTCATTTCAGGTAAATCGCAGCGGAATCCGCTTAGATCCCGGCGTCTCAGTGCAGCGCGGCGGTTTGAAGTGCCGGTCGGCCTCGTGTAACGTTCACTGTGTGTTTCTATACTCTGCTTACGGCGTCCGTCTCGGCGGTTGGACACCTTGTCGATATTCAAGTACTCTCCTCTGTCTCTCTCGGGGAGTAGAAATAAATTAGATGCTCTTTGAAACTGCCCTGCAGTCGCAATGTGACCGGTGATGATACAACTGTAGACATAAAACAACACAATGGTATCAAAGTACAGTGACCTTCTGACAAGGTCAGGTAAAAAACAAAACAAACCTACGAGGAGGCGCTGACCTGATTCCTGCTGGCTTTGATTGCAGCTTCAGGCCTCGTTTCCTCCTCGCATGGAACATTACCCAGCTGAGGCTAAATGTTATTATTCCAACACCTTAATGCAACTTTCTATACATGTGAATCTGTTGCTCTAAAAAGGTGACGGAAGGTGAAGAAGGCCTCTGTATCCAAAGTGATGAAAGCTAAACAAACCCTTCCATTACCCAGCAGTCTATGTGTGCAGATACAAAACAATAGACAAACAAAAACACTATATATGTCTGTAATCTAACTTTAACTATATGAAAAGGTGGTTAAGGAACAAACCCCAAGCCTCCCAAATCAACCCACATCCAAATATCTCAAAAACATACTTTCCATAAACATCTGTACACGTTCCCTGTCACTGATTGGCTGCTGAAAAGGTGGACCCCGAAAATTCATATTTTTTTTAGCCTGAAATGGTTAATAGTTTGTCAGATAGGAAAGATGAAGAAACGTCTCAAAAATGTCCAGAACATTTTCATTTTGGTCACACGATTGATTGGAATCGCTTTAAATCCTTTTGGCCCTCGAACTTCCATCCCGGCAATGAGAAATGAGCCAATAAGCAAAGACTTACTCAGATTTGCATGAACATCAATGGCAGAACTCAGTAGTTGATAAAGACAACAAAATTTTTTCATCCATTGCAGTTTTCCTCCCTGGACTTCCTGTCCCTATATTTTTTTTTTGCTGTCCAGCAACAAACCTCCCTGATCTCACACACACACATGCACACACACTCCTGAATCACGCCATTCACTCTCTCTCTCTCTCTCTCTCTCTCTCTTTGGACGGGACGAGCACGTCGAGTCAAACGGCTGTTTCACATCATAAGTGGACTCTACCAAAGCTTTAGGGTCCAGAATCAAACCCAGAGCCCCGTGTTGTTGGGATGTACCGTGGGAGGAAGTCATGTGATCGGCTCTTTGGACCCAAACAGGCACCATGATTCCCCCAATGATCCAAATTGTTTTCAGCTTTATCAAACATCAAACAACCTCAAAGCCAAAACAGCTCTCTCCAGTTCTGAACCTGAGCCGAACCTTTAACCTGCCTGACACAGACCGGAATGTTTTCAGTCCGAACCCCATCTCAGTCTGAGTCTAAGTTCTTCTGCAGCCTCATCCAAACACACCTCACCCTCCCACAAACACTCTAATCCTGTCTGCTAAACATTTGCTTTCACTTCCATTATCTCTCTTTGCTTCATCAACGAACCCCACCTTTGGACCTGACCTGAGCCTGATGTGTGTATGAGAAAGAAAGACTGATCCTGATCCTGATGACCAGTTTGGGAACAGATCTGTCAGAGATCCTCTCATTCTGTTTAGCCTGCTGCTAACTTTCCTCTCTTGGTGACAAAGAGCTGTGATTTTGCTTTAAGTCGTGTTTTTACCCAGAAATTTGGAGAGAAACCCTGGATTTGTTTTTGTTTCTGGATAAGCAAAGCAGATTTGGTCGTGCAGCAGTTTGACTCGACGCCGGCTCGCCACACGAGGAGAGAATCAGGGAATGGCCTGAACCTGGGACTGAATCACAACACTGTGGATCTTTGGCTTATAGCAGGAGAATCTTTGGCAGCCTTCAAACCGATACGACTGGCCAACAGAGCGCCGAGTCTGTGATATCAAAGCTGGTGTACTGGGGAGGGGAGGGGCTGTGCGCGGCGCTCAGGGTCGGAGGCTGGGCGGAGGGCGTGACGGCGGCGGACAGGGGAGTCCCGGGGGCATGCGGGAGGGCGGCGGCCCCGGGGGCAGCTGCCCGCAGGGGGCGGCCCTGGCTGGAGGGCTGGCTGGGGGGCCTTGGGGAGGCGTGTTGGCGCGGATCAGAGGACGGTAGTCCGGCGGCGGAGGCGAGGGTGTGTGGATGGGCGAGCGAGCCGCCGCCTTGGCTGCTGCCGACTCGTCTTTCACTCTTGTGAAGTTGATGCATCGACCCTGAAGAGAAGGAGAGAGAGAGAGAGAGAGAGAAGGTCAGGGATCTAAACCTCTATCACATGGTTCAGATCTCTGGGATCACTGGGATCAACATCTGGCTCTTTGAGTCCAATCCCCAATTCTTCGTCACATTTTAAAGTTATTTTTTTTTTGATTATTTCTTCATCTTCATTGCAATATTTGGGCTGAGTCGTGAACCATCTGTTGTGTGGGCCTGTGTGTGTGTGTGTGTGTGTGTGTGTTTGTGTGTGTGTGTGTGTGTGTGTGTGTGTGTGTGTGTGTGTGTGTTTGAGTGTCTTGGGTAACTGATGAAAGATTTCATTTGTAACAGTTTGTGGGCGACTTATCAGAAAGAATCTGTCACTAACCAGAAGCTGTTACCATAGAAATATTACTTACACCAGTTACTGCATTAGTGCTCTGACTCATCCCTTTGTGTGATCAATGCTTTTTAAATGGCACAGAGCTGATTTGTCCCTACTGGGTTTGAAGCTGTGGAGGAAGTTTGGTGAGTTCAGGAGAGGAACACAGCGGTTTGTCCCCCAACAAGGCTCTAAAAGAAGAAGACGTTTCCTCTGAGACCAGACCGCATGCGTTCTTTACGGTCTCATGAGGCACAAACATGGAGTAGAAATGCGCTGAGGCGTTGGTTAACGCGCCGCCGCTCCACACAGCGGCCGCAGCGCTGCAGGATCGGCCCTGAGCGCTCACAGGGGACGCATTCCAATATGAACCACTTGTAAATTAGCTGCTGAAAGCAAAACAAAACCGGCAGATAAATGGAGAAGACGCAGGACAAGAATCCAGCGGTCAGCAGCACTTTGTGTCTCTGTGGTCTCTGACCCAGCTGGCATGACTCCACTTTAGAAAAAAGGAAATGGGAGCCAGCGTGAGGAAGAGTGAGGAAGAATGTGAGCTCTGCATTAAATACGCTCTGAAAAAGAAGAGTTACCATCCGCTCGCTGTGTGTGTGTGTGTGTGTGTGTGTGTGTGTGTGTGTGTGTGTGTGTGTGTGTGTGTGTGTGTGTGTGTGTGTCTGTGTGTCTGTAACACCGTCTGCAGTCTGACCAGGGATGTAAAACTGTCCAGGCACAGACGTGTGTGTGTGTGTGTGTGTGTTTGAGAGAGAGAGAGAGAGAGAGAGAGAGAGGGAGAGGAGCAGTCGTCTGCTTTAGGTATGACCTTATGCCCCTTTTGCTTCCCAGGAGAGGCTTGTGTGTGTGTGTGTGTGTGTGTGTGTGTGTGTGTGCGTGTGTGTGTGTACCCCCCTAAACACACTGACGTCAGTGTAATGGTTGTGGTTTGGTGACACACACACACGAGGATGCTTCCTGATATTTGTGCCCCTGATTAACTTTGTGCTTATATAATACTCATATATACAGCACACACACACACACACACACACACACACACACACACACACACACACACACAATCTCACACACACAGACTTGAGCAGGCTAAAGCACATGTATTGTAAGTACCAACAAACATGCACATGCAGGCATACACACATTACACACACATACACACATTACACACTGTACGTCTGTGTACATGATATGTGACCCCCCCCCCCCCTCCCCCCCTCACACACACACAGCAGAGCTCCTATGTGAGCCAAACCATGAGACTTGGCTTGATAATGAGTCTGTAAGTCACACACGCGCACACACACACACACACACACACACGCACACACACACACACACACACTCTGTACAGCCTACACTAAGCAAACACGTGGAGGGTGAGTGGGTTTGCTGCTGACTCAGACGTTCTGCTTTGTCTCAGTTTATAATCAGGTTCTGTGTTTCTGAGGATCTTTGGATCTTCACCTTCATGCTGAGTCGCTTAAACGCAGCAGCAGTAAACAAGTTGTCCACCGCCACCCAAAAAAACAAACCGCTGGCGTTAAGCGTATCATTTCCTGTGTGGCTGTAAATCACCACACAGAGCGTTTACAGCAGGCAGCACATGAAGAAGAAGAGGGCCTGTTTACAGGAGAGCCTCACAGATATCAGCGTCAGGTCGTGGATCAGTGTGTTTGGGAGCTTTGGAGCGTCTGACTGACACAGGAAGTGACCCGCATGACCTCACTTCTCTTTTCTGAGGTAAAACACGGCGGCGAGATGAGACACCGGCCGGTTTGCAGGCCTGGTAGTCGTTTCTGCCTCTTCATCACAAACCACAAATGAGTCGTGGAGGCGACATCATCACAGTGGAAACAGAGCTGATTTCATCCAGGGATAAAAAAAGGCCATTACGTCACTTAAGAAGCCATCAGTGAACCTCCTGAGCAGCACATCTGTTCCACCTCAGTGCCATCCAGCAGTGGGAAAGAGCCAGAGCCACCGATGAAGACAGAGGAAGAGTGAGAGGAAGAGGGCAAACTGGGACTGACATGTTTCTACTCCATCACTGCAGAACAGGAGTGCTGAATGCTTTGAAACCTCCAAATCCAATTTGCCGCACATGTCAGCGGGATAATAAAACATCCCTCCGCTGCTCCTCTTCCTCATCTTCCTCCTCGCTGTGGCCGCATACAAGACAAACTCTAATCTGCTGCTTTTCGTTACAAAGTGCAGCAAAACGAAACCATGTGGCCGATCTGAGAGCAAAGGGAGTTACGCTCACGAACGCAGTGGCCGTCAGAACTTTGGAGGTACCAAGATGTTTCTGGTTGCGAGCCCGGCTCTGCTTTCCGTCGTCTTTATTGGGTCTAATGCGAAGCAGGTGTGTGAGCGAGTCTGGGCCTGAAGTGTTCTCTGCCAGCGCAGGAACACCGGCAGAGAGCGAGCCAGGTGGAGAAACAGATGGAGGACGACAGGACACGCTGAGTAATGTGGAGTGATGACTGAGGGATTCTCACGGAGAGGAGGAGGTAGAGAAGAGGACAGGAGGTGAGACGTGTGCAATGTACTCACATGATCTCCAGGCTGGGGTCTCATCAGGGAGACCTGGTCGTACCCGCGGCGGAACAAAGCCCAGATAGCGTCCAGTTTACCCTGAAACAGGAAGGACAGAGAGGTTAAAGACGTCTGACACAAAGTGTGAGTGAGGATGTTTGTCTTCATACTGGTTGAACTGGGTCAGCACTGAGTCGGTCTGTGGTGCTAAACCAGGTCGGTTCAAAGCCGGGAGTCTGCAGGTTTCCATCCCAAACAAACACAACGCAGCAGATTGACTGATGACTTCCTTCCTTCCTCCCTGCCAGACGCTGTGATTGGTCACTGCGGTCACTGTTCACTTCAGATACTTAAGTGTATTTTAACTGCTAATGATGGACTCAAACGTTGGATCAGATCTCTGTAAAGCTGTCGCCAAACTAGATGGCAAATGCCAAACGTTCCACCTCATATTCAACCAGCTGCCTTCATGAATCAGCCAAAATCTGAACTGCGTGTTGAGAAGGTGCTGGGATCTAGACTCTGATTAGACTCAAACCTCCTTCTACATCGCAGGAACAACATTGAACAGGACAATGGAAGACATACTTGTAGTTGGTTCAGAACCCAACATAAGCTGCTCCAGAACCTCCACCACTTACTCCAAAAGGTTCTGCCCTCAAACCTGAGATCACAAACCAATCAAGACCCTACCAGAGTCCGATCCAGCTGGGCTCATCCCCATAGGTGTGAATCCCCTGTCTGTGACAGAACAAACCCCCACCTTCACCACACGGCCTGAGCTCGTCCTCACTAACAGACCTCTAGTGTTTGCACCTACTTCCTGCCCTTCCAGTGATGTATAAACAGTGTGGCTGCTGTTTGAGAACACACACTTTACAGTTTTAAAGGAAGTGCAACCATCTCATCCTGTCTCGCTGTCTGAGACTCAATGTGGCTCCACTCCTGCTGCGTTTTCATGTTTTCTCATTTACGTCTGGAGTCATTTCTGCCACCCTGGAGTCTTTACCAACCCGCTGACCAAAAACGCAGAAATGCAGAGTGGCCGCGCTGCAAACAAAGCACATTCTCCGCTTCCTGTGAAGTCGCTGTTTGGTTACAGTTTGAAGCTTCTCTGCATAAATAAATGTCAAGGTGAATTTGTGTGTCTGCAGGAGAGTGAGTAATGCAGCTCGAGTCTGTTGTGTTTAACGCCACAGAGCGCCGCCGTCTGTCAGGAAAAAGCGAGGCCGTGTTTACCCGGATGGGCGTGTACCACTTCCGGTTCTGAGGCGCCTTCTTGTTGTGAGCTTTCTTGGGTTTGGGCTCGTAGGGCTCGTACTCCTGCTCGGGCATCTTCACCACCGCGTTCTTGGGTTTCTCCAGCTTGGCCCCTTCCTCTGTGGAGCCTTTGCCCCCCCAGCGCACCTACAGGGGGCGACAGAGAGACGGCTGAGCTCACGGCGGCAACCAGAGCGGAATCTAATCTGGCTATTTTGCATTTGAGTACCAATTTATCTTATATGATGACTAGAAACATGAGGTAACCGTGCGGGCGTCTCACCTCCATCCTCTTGATTCCTCCGATTCCTCTCCCTCCATAGTAGGAGGCGTCCACCGTGGGCCACTTCTTCTTCGGCATGCCGTCTTCATCATCAGACTCCTAAAACAAAAACACGTACAGAGAGGAGCTGTTAAACTCTCCCGTCTCCATGGTGATGGGCCAGGGTCTGAACTCGGGGTTCGTCTCAATCAGCAACATGTAACTTCAAACACACTCTTCTCGCCTTCATGGTGGTTACGTGGAGTGTGTGTGTGTGTGTGTGTGTGTGTGTGTGTGTGGTTGGTGACTCACAGGCTCAGGAGGAGGTGGGGGTGGAGGTTCTTTGATCACCTGTGGGGGCAGAAGGAGACAGGACATGTGTGTGAGTGTGTGTGTGTGGACATTAAAGCTGAGACTCTTTGGTTTTGGTAAAGAGACATATGATAATTATTAACCCCGCCACTTCCTGCCGTTTATGTTTCTTACCACAGTGCAGCAGAGAGGCCAGAACCACCACATGAAGAGCAGCGCCAGCAGGAGGAAGAGCACCAGCAGCGTGATGAGGAGGATGGTGCCATCGAACTGGGAGAGAGACAGAGTTAATATGAGGCTGACACATCCATCAGGTGAGCGTTCCTCCTCTACACACGGCCGCTTCACGTCCCACTATCTCCAGTCTCTAGCCGGGAGTGAAGACTCTCTGTTCCCTCCTGATGGCAGCGCTGCATCAATCTGCTGTGACTCCTGAGCGGACGCGTCGTTTGCTTCGTCGGGCACCAGCGAGCCGAACACGGTTCCCATTACAAACCACACATGGACGATCACGCGTGCGGTCGGACTTTCCTCCATTTATCATGTGGCAGAGACACGGATCATTTATCCCCCCCTCTCTGTTACAACCCTCAATTAGACACTTCAGCTCTTCAGTCTGAGGATCTGTGCATCTTTTACCTAATGAATGGTTGAACTTTGAGCCTCTGTGCTGTTTACTGCATCAGACTTACAAACCTCCAGTTAGCGTCTCGTCTTGCTTTGGCGTGACGGTGGGATTTGAGCCTATATGGTTCAGTTTAGTGGGAAGAAGCAGCTAATTGCTCCGGTATGTCTACCCGAGCCCCGTACGTATATGATCAACCGCAGCGTAGTGGTTTGAATCGGCAGTCTCGGGGCTGTGAGGTAACGTGATCGTGCTTCTGTTGGCCGGGGAGCGACTCTGCTGCGGCTCCCGTGTGCCAGCGTATGCGTTTAATTCTGTTAAATTGCGCTAAATTGCATCTTATAATCTTGGTTTTTCAGATGGGAAAGAGGCGCCACCCGCTTCACATTCACAGTGCCTTGCTCAAAAGCGCACGTCAGTTGTGGCTGTTATAGTTCAGTGACTCCGTGCTGATCTACTCCCATCCCGGGGGGTTGAGAGGGGGGAGGGGTGACCACTACAAACCCCTGCGGTTTGGCTCCAGAGGAAAGAGGGAATAAGAAAACTGAGAGAGGGAAGATGAAAGAGTGTTAAAGAAAGTTTACTGCGGAGAACAAAACAACGGGTTTCTAGGAAAAGTGGCAGTCAGAGACGGAGGTCAGAGGTCAGAAGGAGTAGAAAAACAAACTACATTTAGTGGAAGACCTCTAATTTGATCTTTTGAATCGATCCAACACAGACTTTAGAGAGATTGAATTTAAAGGAGGTTGACTTACACACTCGGTGGTGGTGATGTGCACGTTGCTGCTGATGAAGGACAGACCGTCGTTCATGCTCACTTGGAGATAAATCACCCTGAAACACAGCAGACAGGAAGACATGAAGACAAGGAGACAAGAAGACAAGAGGATCACTTTAATCTGGACTGGCAGGGGGATGATGGGTTGAAGGACATCTTGAGGACAAGCTCAGGTTGAACTTAGAGGACCTGAAAGTTTCCAGCGTGGTATGAAAACATGAGAGTGGAGTGAAGGTGAGCTGTGAGCGAGCTGCAGTCACATGAGGGGAAAAGCAAACGGCTCAGGTTGACTCCAGTATGATTGTTGGCAGGCTGGACTCCTCCGGTGACCTCATTCCTACCACCAAGCTCTTCATATATCACTGTTGCCCTTAACTTGCCTGAGGAGTCCTGATTTAGCTTTTTGTTTTAAAGTTCATTTTCCTTTTTCCCTCCTTCCTGCCTCCGTGTCAAAGTTCATTAAAGTGGAAAAGGTCATGGGCGGTTTTTTGCGTCTCTTTGCGTTTGCAGCTTGAGGTGCGGTCAGAGCAGCTGGTCCAGGCTCCGCCCTCACACCTGCGACACACCAACAGAGTCCAAACGCACTCGGGTCCAGACCTCGTCCACGCTGAAACCTCTTCCAGCATCCTCCTCTCTCCCAGGGGTTTCATGGAAACACAGAATTCCTCCTCCTGAATCCACTTCCCACTCTGAGCCCAGAAAAACATTTCTAAGAATTTCCACCTGACCCCTGCTGACCTCTGTGGAGCCTGTTCTCATTCATGTCTCACAAACATGTGGATGAAAGGCTTCCAGACACCCCCGCCCCCCCAAGTATGTCTTTGTGGAGCTCCAGGTGGAGGAGGAGCCGTCTGACAGATGGAGACCAGGCCGCCTGTCTGACTGATAAAGGAGCAGGAGCTGGGTTAGTAGGTGAAGTTCATGCTCATGGGTCTGAGGGAACTCCGACTCCTGGGGCGGAGGGGTCGCGTCCTCGTCTGGGAGCTTAATGAGGTCGCTTTCCTGTTTACGCTCACGGGTCGCTCGTCCAGAAAGCAGAGCAGAGACTCGTGCAACACAAACTACAGAGTAAAGAAGGGTGGACACAATATGAGAAACACCTGTGCACCCTAATGAGATCCACACGCACACACACACACACACACACACACACACACACACACTAACCCTGCAGCAAACACCTTTGTTGTGTTTATAATGTTCAACGTTTCTGGACAAATGAAAGATGAACAAATGTCTCAATTGTTCACTCGCTCCTCTTAATCGTGTCTCACTCATGTTACATTACAACCAAACAGAGCAAAGAGACGCTAAACTACTCAAATCAAACAGATTAACATGAGCTTTCATTTGGAGCTGTTTCAAAACAACTTCAGCCATTGAACTTCTTCTTCTTCACTCGTTGATCTAAGTCTCCGGTCTCTGAGGGGGCTAATAAATACGGCCAAGATCTCTGTGCGTTCTGGGAGTGAAAACAATCCAGCGTGGACGCAGCGAGTGAATCAAATAAACATATTTCACCGCCTGAAGAAGAGAGACGAGGAAGAGGAGACAGAGCCAGACGAGACAGACCCGTGTGAATGTGAGGACGTGGAGGAGGAAGCATGGCAGGAAACAGACAGCTGTTAGGGCAAGGAGATGAAAGACAGAGGCAGACAGCTCAACACACAAACACACACACACACACACACACACACACACACGGTTCCCCTTGCCAGCCACATCGCCTTGTTGCCCGTAAAAGTTGAAGGAAAACCCTTGGACAGTCGGCGTGATAAGAGTTCCATAGAGTCTTTGCTGTTAGACACACACACACACACACACACAAACACACACACACACACACACACACTGTGACGGAGCAACATGGCCGACATCTCAAACGTAAACAAATCAGTTTCTGGTGAGTCCCTCAGGATCAGAGAGCAGTCGTTAGGTCTGAACGATGTCACTCAGATGAGACTTTCATGTATATTTGACGGGAATGTGTGAACTTTAGAGATCTGCAGTGTAAACAGCCACTAATCAGCTCAAACACGTCTGTGGTTCATTGTCACATATTTACACCCTGTTGAGAATGGAAAGCTGCACGCAAACACACACACACACACACACACACACTCGTGCCCACATAGCTTGAAAGAGGCGGCGAGCTGCTGCGGCACTTTGATCAGGAGTTGAAAGAGACCAGAGGACAGACAGACAGGAGGAGGACAGCCAAATGGAGGAAAGACTTACAGCGGCACCGCAAAGACCACGCCAGAGTGGAGTGCGATCGGGGGGGCGTGGAGGGACAAAGGAGCGGAAAGTAAAGGACAGGACTGATGGAGGTTTAGGAGTAGCTAAAGATTTATGACCCCCCCTCCTCCTCAGTCCTCCTAAATCATCTCCTGCTGCAGGTAGAACCCAGTCCTCTCACTTTCCACATGGCTGCCAGCACAAATATGAGCTGCAGCCTGGATTTATGGATTCATGGCTGCTGAGGAGGAGATGAAGGGATTCCTGTCCTCATTACAGCTGTGAGCCATCAACCACACAAAGATCACCAAGAGATCCAGCATGGCAGCAAACAGAGACACAAATACGCTCTGACAGGATCTCCTCTGCTCCTGCCACCACGGATCTCCCTCCCCCTCCGTCTCTGTCCCCGTCCTGGACGCAGGATCGAGCGCTCGCTGAGCCTCTCAGCTGCAGATCCTTTATGTTTTGTTAAGCAGCACTGGGATGCAGGAAAGAGGAATGTGGCCACGGGCAGGGATCGTAAAAAAGAGCTAATGTATGGCAGGCTTCTTATGGTCTGCACTCACACACACACACACACACACACACGTTCATATATACATGTGCTTGAGGCGGAGCGTGTGATCTGATGCCACATCACACGCCAAGTGGAGAGATTTCCCTGGAAAGAGAGCTGAAGAAGTCTGAGCCCACATGAAAGAAACAGCGACATGAAACAAGAGGAACTTACTTCCCAACCTCGTCGATGACCGGAGCAGGACACAGCAAGAACGTGTTCTCCACGCCCGCCGGCTTCTCATCTGTACGGGAAAGCAATCATTAGGATGGAGGACATCAAGCTGGTTTAGCTCTATGTCCCTATCTTTACATGTGACTGATCTTTACGTGTGACTGATCTTTACATGTTACTCATCTTTACATGTTTCTTTACATGTCCAGTCCATAACACTGATCAGGACCCGGCCACATGACAACAAAGCGCTAAGGCTAACCGTGTGTATGGACTCACTGATGGTGATGGTGTCGTTGACCTTGAAGCTGCAGAGCACCTGGTTGATGTTCCTGGCGTGAAGAAAGCCGTTTCCTCTCACCACCACTTGGAACGTCTCTGGTTATCAAAAGACAATGGACATGTTTGAGTTTGGGTTTTGTGTTGTGTCCCCTTTAAATTGGTGGGATTGATTCTGTTCCAGCTGTGATGTCAGCACACATAAGCGCAGAGAGACATCTGCAAATATGAGCTGGGCCCTCCAACAAAAGAGCAGTTGTGCGATTCCCGAAGTGTGAGAACATCATTGCATCATCTACAGAAAATGTCCATAAAACACGAAGCAGACGTCGAACTGTGGACGAGTTCAGAGGCTCGTGCTAAAGTTCTAACAGGGATGGAGGACAGAAGACCCAAACTCTCCTCACAACACGCTGCTTCTTCCAATACGAGGCCAAACATGGCGCAGAAACAAGACACAGTCAGTGTTTCCATCGCACAGACGAGCTGCGCCGCATGTGAGCGGAGTCTTAACGTCTTAATAATGGTTTCATTATTCAGCGTTAGATCTATAGATGAGGCTTTACATTGAGCAGCGCTCGGCCTGGCAGCGGGCCAGAGATGGCCTCATGTGGAAGATCTGTCGTCTCCGAAGGGCGAGAGTGATTCATGGCTTCATAAACGGCAAAAGCAGATGTGAAACACAGTCATCGTCCGTTTGCCAAATCAGACTTGTTTTAATCACTTCCTGCTTTTATCTCCTCACACACACACACACACACACACAGTTCATGCTGCACAGAGCGGGTTTGGGTGTATTTTTCAGCAGATCTCAGCACCGCCGGTCCCTTTAAGGAGACCCTGTAACATTACGCCCACCATTGACCTGGACGCCCATATAAGGTCAACACTCAGCCTGGGAATGTCATTAGTGGAGAAGGACAGAGAACCCAGTAACCAAATTAACACAGCACTCAAGGGGAGAGGGAGTGTGTGTGTGTGTGTGTGTGTGTGTGTGTGTGTGTGTGTGTGTCCTCACCTCCCGCACACACACTCGAGGGCTCTGCTGCCAAAATCTCAATGCAGGATTTCTTGATGATCTGGAAGTAAAAATTAAAAAAAATATTACATAAAAAGCAAATATCAGTAAAGACACATTTATTTTTTGTCAAATTGTAATTCAACAGGTACATAAATGCTTCTTCCCTTGGACTGACTGAATACTTGTTCCAGTCCTACCTGAGTGCCTGTACCTGCTGGTGCTTGCACACACACACACACACACACACACACACACACACACACACACACACACACACACACACACACACTGTAACCTCCTTTCACCTTTGTTGGCTGTAGGAGGGAAACATGAACTCCTGCCTGCACTGAGCTGCACTGTACTATGAATGCATGAATGTGTCTCATGTACCTCACACACACAAAGAGTCACAGTTCTGCCTGCAGCCAGCCACAACATGTGCAACCAGCAGGGACTCTGACTTACACACTCACACACACCAGTAGGACCTTGCTGGACTCCTCTGCGTCACATTCAGGAGGACGTAAGAGCTGATTGCATTAAAACAAGACGGCTCGGCGTAAACGTCTACGAGTCCTAGAGCTTATTTACCGAGTTGATGACTCCCCGCAGGGCGTGGAAGCCGCCCAGGACAGGAAACACATGCTCGATGGTGTCCGCAATGGTGGCCAGCTATAGGAAAGAGAGGGGGGGAGGTGTGGAGTGACAGAAGAGAGAGAGGAGAAGGTAAAGGAGAGAGAGAGGAGGATGTTAGAGGGTTTCACAAGGCCAACATCTGAGTCTACTCTCAGGTCAGAACAGTTGATGTTGAACCAAGTAGTCCAAAGTTTCCGTCCATAGAAATAAGACAAACCCATCCGCCGTCTGCTACATGATGATGATGATGATGAGGATGATTCAGATTCCTGACCTCGCTCTGCCCCAGCCAACTCCCTCCACTCACTTCAAGCCCCATTTGACTGATTGGACCCAGACCATTACTTGATTGTGGATAAATGTGCATTCATCTTTCAGTGTTTCCTCTGTGAACCTGTGCTTGGGTCACATCCCCACACTGAGGACTGGGCTTCACCAAAGCTTCAACAATTAACTTGGATTTTCATCACAGATTTGTCTTCTTTACTGTAACTGCTTGGTGCTGAAAGTGTAAAGAACTCTAACTCCAAACGTCTTCCTGTTTGTGTACTGGAGGCTAAAGTGTGTTTATTGTGCGATGACAGCTAGAGATCTTCTTTTTACTTAATGGCGCCACCTACTGTATAGGATGGACAGCAGGTGAGTGTTTGCACGCCGATGGAAACCAGCTGTGTCTCATCACACATGTGCTGCATGATGATGTCATCGTGTTTCAGCAGTTAAGGACCACTCGCAAACAAAGCTTCCAGGGCACCTCAGGACGTACGAGTTAGTCTCAGTGGACACATTTCTACAGGCGAGGCCTCGTCTGACACAAACAAAAGGTTCAACCCCTGGAAGAATCTCTCATTCTTTCCGTTCTGAAGCAGTCAAATGGAGTAAGAGTGTGAGTCTTACCTGTGTCTCATTGAAGTCTTTGACCCCCACACAGTACACAATAGCTCCAAGAGACCTGGCTCGCTCTGCCTGTTGGGAAATCAAAATAAATACCCCACACACTGATGCGCAACTCAAGCAAACAAAGGAGACCGACTACTGAGAGCTGTCTGTGGAGAGAGGAAGTCCAATCTGAGTGTATTTACCTCCTGCTGTGCGGTAATAAGCTGATGTTCCTGTAGCTCTCCGTCTGTCAGGGCGATGATCACACTGGCCGTCCCTGAGAAAGACATTCAGCTTTGCTATAACCTCAATGTAATTCAACTTGGCCTGGAGAAAGCATTCATAAGTAGGAGTTATTTGATGCTTACCAAAGTTCTCGTGGTTAATCTGCTCATTTGCCTTCAAATAAAAAGGAAATTTCACGGTCAGAGTGGCAGGAAACGGCCAGGGTTCAGGTTTTCACTGCTACGTCAAGGAAATTTGAGAGAAGAAGAAGATGAAGTAAAGGCCTACCCTCCCCAATCCAAGGTGCATGAACGTGTCTCCACCTGGGATCTCTCGTTTCAGAGCGTTCAGCCCCTTTCTGATCTCCTCTCTGCAGGAAACAGGGTTCATTATTAGCCCTGATTTGACCGCAGGCTTCACTTACATGAAATTAAGCGTAATCATAGTTGAACGATTTGGTTGATTACCGGTTCTCGGTCAGTTTCATGATGGTGGACGCTCTGGATGAGAAGGTTATGAACGACATCCTCAGCATGGGGCTGAAACAGAAAGGACAAAGATCCATCATCACTCAGGTCCATTATCCTTCACCGCACGCTGTTGGCCAGTTTGGGTTTGTAGAACACTAACAGAACCACAGGATCACTCGCCGCTTCCTGCTGAAGCACTTTAGCTGATGTGTAGACAACCTTGGTGCCTCATGAGTTGCCAGAGACTCCACAACACTTGGCTGCTGGTGTGTGTGCGTAAGAACGTGTCTAACACATCACCGGACCTTCACAATTACTACCAGATATTAATCAGGAACAGTTTATCTGCTCAGATCAGTTGCAGCCTTTCATTCCAAATGTGTTGTTTTAGATGTGTGTGTGTGTGTGTGTGTGTGTGGAGGGGGGTTGTTTCATGTTAGCATCATAATCTTGTTATCTCCATATTGAAGCGATTTTGAATTGGATCGTAACACAGAGAATTGGATTGGCATTGCACAAGTCCCTGTTTCAGGTACTGTCTCTTTAAGGCTCCACCACTCTGATTGGCCAGCTACTGCAAGCCTAAGCGGGTGACGCCCACAGACAGAGTGTGTGTAGGCCCGTACCTTCCGTCGTGTTCCGCGTTGACGTCATCAAGTTCTGGGATTAGACACTAATGTGCATCTTTCACGGAATCTTATGACTTTGACTTCATGTGTAGGAGTTATGCATCACACACATTTACAATATTACACAATAGCATGATGGGAAACCACAAAAACATATGGCCCCTTTAAAAATATATGACGACTCAACATGTGGCTCGACTTCACGCGAAAAGTCTGATTATCAGACCTGGAGTCCATTTATTCACACGATTGATGTGTCACACGGGACCCAGCTCTTTCCACGCCGTCCAACAGGCCCGCTTGTTTACTTTTCTAGAGCGCAGCACATAAACAGTCACAAGTGACAGGAAGAGAGGCCAAACACTGATCAGCAGCAGCCTGCAAGCTTTGATCCTCTCATGTGACAATAACTCCAGACCATCAAGCGCTCAGATGTGGAGAACTTTGTTATTCTTATTTACTATTAGAAATGTATTTTTAGAGAGGAAACACATGCATGTAAATACACACACGTATGCGGCTCTCTGGGGTAAATACAAGTGGGTCGCAGTGTTTGGGAGAGAAAGTAAGTGAATGCAGCTTTGGACTGTTTGTAAATTCCTGGTGTTTAGTGCAAAGTTAAACTCTGAGGAGGGTCTGAGGGTCTGATGGTCTGAGGCTCTGATGGTCTGAGGCTCTGATGGTCTGAGGGTCTGGTTGTCGTGTCTCTAAGCTCCAGGTGTCATTGTGGCTTTCAGGCCGCGCGGACAAAACAAAACCACCCAGGAGCTTCAGTACACATGTGGCCACGGCTGAGATGTCAGAGGAACACAGGCGCAGGAAAACACTAAACATGGAACCTCCACAAGATCTTATGTTCCATCACTTCTAAAGCATATCAGAGTTGACATTTCCATATTCCCTAAGCGGCACTTGAACGCAGCATGAGACCAGCTGGTGGTCACAGTGATTGGAGCACAGGTGAAGCTAATGACATCATTTACTGTAAGCCTTTAAATACCAGACCTGAACCTGGGACGCGAGGAAAGATCCACAAGTCTGAGTGCAAGAAACAATGAATGTTTGAGTTTTGGGGGGGGGGTGGTCGAATTGTTGTTCAGAAAACAGCAATTAGTCAAATCCTTGAGCTGATGCAGGGCTAAAATATAATCAGACTGCATCAAACTCTCTCCTGTCTGCTTTGAAGTTTCATCTCCCTTCATTCTACAAACCCCCATTAGTTTCACTCTCTTCTCTCCTGTTCAAAGTTTCATTCCCAATCCAAACTTGTGAAACTATGCGACTGCACTGAGCAGAGATTAAAGAAAATCACTCAAAAGAAACTAAATGAGTTGTAGTGTGACTGAAGCTTGGTCCAGCCCGCACCCTTTGACCTCCTCTCCATCTGAAGAGGCTGTTAAACCCACAGCAGACAGAAGCAGAGTGAAGCAGACTGAAGCATCTGCCTGCACACTAAGTGTTTAAGCACATGGCTGCGTTTTCCCTTCTGGGGTCAGATCTTTCTCTGGACTTCACTGGACTGACTTACTGTATCTGCAGTCCAGGAAGTGCTATCATCCAGAGAGTTACAGTGCAGCAGTGAAAACGCTCCACTGTTACATTTTACAGCCTGGATATGTCAACAAGTCCCACTCTTCATGCATGTTATCTAAGTTAAAGCTACAGTTTGTCCCTAACACATAGAGAACAGGGGAGGTCACAGGTCGTCTCTTACCTTTTGAACTTCTCAGCGAGATTCTCCACAAAGTAATAGATTTCGTCCCAGTGGTGCTTCACACTGCCGGACCTGCCAGACACACAATGGAGAAAAAAGATTGAAATAACGACAATTACACCTCAGAAAGTCATAATCAGCTTGATTATCTCTCCAGGCCGTGGCCCCTATAATCAGAGACCTACCCAAGACATGATGACTGTGCATGAACACACAGCCAGGGAGACTGTTTACACCGTAACAACACAAGAAAACCAGAAATATCAAGCGGTAAAGCAGCTCAGCGTCATTCAGAGGCACAATGAGAACTCAGTCATAGCGGTAAAGGCTGAACACAGCTTTGTTTACCAGAAAACACAGTCTGAGTATGAAACTCTGTATGTTTCAGCTGTTTGAAGCTTCAGCTCAGCTTTTTCGTGGCATTTGTGTGTTAAACTGAAGATGGATGAAGAAATGTAATTAAGTGGAAACAATGAGTGGCCCCTCCGGAGCTGCTGGGATGAGAGCAGCTGCTGCCGGTCTTTCATTTAGAGCCCTGCTGTATCCTGAACCCTGGCCCCTGCAGGATGAGGAAGCGTGAGGGTCCTGCTGTCCCCAGGGGGGGCCATCGTAAACCTGGACGCCCTAATGGAGCTCCTTCATCTCCTCTCTGCTCTGAGTGTAGAAGTGTGTATGTGTAATTTTATTATGTGTAAAAAAAATCAAAGGAGGTGTGTGTGTGTGTGGGGGGGGGGGGGGGGGGGTGTTCTGGCGTAATGTGGCGGCCAGAGAGATGACACATGGGAAATGAGCTAATTGAGGACTGAAGTGGAGGCCTGTGAGACGATGAAGGTGACTGAGGCTGAGTGAATGTCTTTCCAGTCTGACTGCGACCTGATGTAACGGCATTAAGCTCAAACACTGAAGCGCCGCGCTGCGTTCATGAACCGCGTCTCGGCAGGAGACAGGAAGGAAGTCGCCACCAAATTTTCCAAAGGAGAATCTGGAATCTCTGCTGAGGAAGATTTGTTTTTGTAGAAATCACAATTCACTCAAACAGCAGCCAGAGTAAACACACACGGTGCTCTCCTACAGTTTAAACCTGGATAGTATCGATTCCCCATATGTAGAAATAAACGGAGACAAAATAAACAACGGATAAAGGAACAGAGTCTTTCTAAGGGAGGTGAGAGTGTTTGAGTCTTTGGTCTTCATCCAGGTTCAGCGCCACCAAGGAGCTTCACTTGATTCAGAAGCCAAGAGCAACATGAAGGTCCTTAGATTGTTTTCCTGAGATAACGGCATAACGTTCCATTCTGATCTGATCCGGACCCCAGAACTCCAAGAAGTCTCTAACAGCATCAGATTCTGTTCTGGATGTCTGGATCCTATCTGGTATTCCTCTCTGTGATCTGTTGTTTCTTATGTGATGGTGGAATCTTCTCAGTAACATGTGGTTGTTGGAGTCGTTGGAAGAGAACATCAGCTGCTGCTGGGCTCAGAGCTGAGATGGAAATGAGCAGTGACTGATGCTGTTGGTCTGCAGCCCAGTGTCACGGAGGCTCTGGCCTGCGGTGTTTAGCATTATTTACTCGTCAGCGGGGGGATAATCGCTTGGCCGGGGCTGAGCAGGGACTTTCCCAACGTACCCCAAACATTCCGGCCTCTCTGTCCTGCCAAACCTTACTTTGTTATGTTTTGATCTGTGTAGTATTCCGAGTGAGGAACACAAACTCTGACTTCATGTAGGTTGCGAATACGGAAAAAACAACTCTGTAGCCTGAAATCTTCGTTAACAAGTCAAATGTTACGCGATGAAGCTGGCGCGCAGTTCGTTCACAGGCTACTGCTTTGTGAAGAACTCAAAATCAAGACGTTTGGGAACAAAATCAACACGAAAAATGTATTATGTGCGATACTGAGTGCCAGAATGAGTTCAGTAGAACAGCTAATACCCGCTGGGGGCAGCTATGCTAACACGTGAGCGGGTGGTGCTGCAGTAAAAGCATCTGCAGGACCAAATTGCACAAACACATGATGTCAGTTTCAATGTTTACCTTGTGGAGACGGAGCGCTTGGTCTCATATAGAGGTTAGCTAAACACGCTACCTCAGCGTTTCACCCTTGTGTTGTTCTAATGACATGATTCCTTCCAGCACATCGAGCGGACGAGACCGTACAAGCTAAACAAACAAACGTGGAACGTCAACAAAATGTGCAGCACAAACAGACAAAGAGTCACACGATCATGACACACACACACACACACACACAAACACACACTGGAGGAAGACTGAAGTCCGGACAGAGGTGAAAGTTTCCCTTCTGGTGCATCCAGCAGTGGTGTTGAGGCGTTGGCATGAACGCTTGAGTATTTATTTAACACTCGGGTGAAACTGAGGACTTCAGGCTTTGGTGTAATCTGCTTATCTTTATTTCTGAACCACAGCGGCTCTTGTTTGCCTTGGAGCCGTCGAACCCTCTGAGGTAGCTGAGTCGTGGGATTGGGGCCTAGCTTGCAGTTTCGCTCACCTGTCCAAACAGCGTCAGCAGAGGAAGCGGGTCATTTTCCTCCCATGTAATTCTTGATTAAACCATTTTATGTGGTGCATTTTTCCCTTTTTTTAATCCCCCTTACTTTGATCTAATTTTAATGGTCCAAACCGAGCGCTGCAGTTCAGAGGTTTGTGGTTTGGGCGGAAAAGAAAAGAGTTTAAGAGGTGAGGAGGTGAGGAGGTGAGGAGGATGCAAATGTGCCGACAATGTGATTGATTTTTGTGACAACACAGTTTGAAGTTACATCACCGAAAAATAGTGAAAACCTCACTTCCTTTTCCCTCGAGTACCCAAGTAAGATCCTTAGAAGATGAAGAACATCCGCAGGGACAGATGTCATGTGACAGCTGGCAGAGAGGGAAGAAGGCTGAAGAACACCAACGTTATCACTTGGATGACCCAGAACTCAGCTGGCTGGTAAAGAATGTGAAGAATCTGTTGGCTCCATCCTGAACTCTTCTGCCAGACAAAACATGGCGATGACTCCATGACAAACATGTGTTTCTCTGCGTGTTTTCTAGGGTTCGCTGGCAAACGGGTCAATGCAGTGACTAACTTCCACAGAACCAGACAGTCAAAACAAGTAAACAATCATGGGATCACACAGCAGGATGATGTCTAGAGCCGAGAACGCTGATCTCACCCTGGGCAGCTGTTTGCTAACGATAGATTTGTGCTCTTTTGCAAAGGTTTCACCTCGTAGAAGTTCAAGTCAACACAACAGAGCTCAGTCCTCACAGTCATCACTGCATCACACTCCAAAACCTCTCTAACTTTCTAAACATTAATTTGGACCCCGAACAGGTTCAGCTCACGTCCAAGCTTCAGGCAAGCACATGATGACCCCCCGCCCCCACACACACACACACTGTTTGGATGAATCTGTATACATTCCATTGCTGTGGTTTTCTGTTTCCAAATGTCTGAGAGGTAACACGCTTCACTGGCGTTCACTGATGCTGAACAGGCCAAGAGCCGACAGGACATCGCTGATGGCCAAGGGGCCCCGAAAACATCCTCCATCATTTTAATAATGCCTCTTTCTGCTGACGGGGCGAGACTGCCAGGACCAAATCTCCAGGAATTGTGTAATGTATGAGAGTGTATCTGAGAGTGTGTGTGTGTGTGTGTTTGAGAGAGAGAGAGAGAGAGCCTGGGAGGTTAAAGGGGTTAGAGGACAGGGAGAGAAAAACACAAAGTGCACCAGCGTGTCTAATGGATTCAAAGAGAGTTCCCACGATTTCCCCAGCAATTGACCAATCACAACCTTCTATCTTCCATTTTCCTGAGTGTTTGGGAGATGCAACAACAGCACTTGTGGTGGATTTCTGTCTCCCAGCTGTAATCATGACCTCACCTCCTGCTGGCTCAGTGTTTACTGTGATTGTGTGTCGGTCACACACATGAACAGAAAGCAGCAGGTGGTAGAAACAGAGAAGCATGTATTCTATATATAAAGCTCCTTTATGGTCCACACAGGTCTCCGTTAACCAGGTGATGAAGAGGTCGTTTCCTTGTTGGCCTTCAGAATGTTGCTGCTGGCGTATTTGTGTCATTCTTAATTTAGTTTTACGGTCGATCATTCACTTTAATAATGTTGGGAAAGCTGGGAATGTCTTCACATAATCCCATGTTCATCTTCATGCGCGGTCAGCAGGCGTTTCATTTCTGTAACGTTACACCGCTGATGTCAAAGCTTTGTTCCCTCTTTTTCCCCCCATGTCCTGGCACTCCAGTCCCAGAGGGCAACAGGTTGACGGCATGATGGCATGTGGGAAAAACGCTGCGTAGGTCTGCGGCCTGAGCGCTGCTCGGCTTCATTCTCACGGTTCAGTCAAAGTGTTGAAGGAGGACCAACGAAAATCCCCCCCAACTCCATGCAGGAGGAGGAGGAGGAGGAGAAGGAGGCCGTCTGCCATCTCAGCTGGGTCTGCCCACGCCACCCCAATCGGCAGCCAATGACGCCGCTCCAATTTAACTGACGGGGCATAAGGATTTGTTTGTTTAAAACCGCTAACCTACTTTTACAGCCATCGCAGAAGTCAGAGTCTCTGCTGCTCCACTGCTGAGCTCATGCTGCACATTTATTCCGACGCTGAGAGGAATTGTTCGGAAAAACTGCGGGGTAACGAGCTGAGATGCAGGTCGGGGGCTGAGTCCCCCTCCTGGTTCATCTTCTCGCGCCTGTTTTTCATTACTTTCTCAGTTCTGTGATTCTTTTTGTTGACATTTCTGCCTTGTTAGCTTGTGTACAGAGGAAAGTGAGTTCAAAGATAACACCAGCGGAGTCAAATATCAGCAGCAGGTTTGGATTAGTGCATAATTCCACCCTTCTTCTTGTTTTTGTCCCTGAACGATGGTATGACGACGCTTAGCCAGAGGTTTCATCTCTCTGGAGACACCAAAGCGACACGCTATGTGGGGGGACTTGACCAAAACCAGAGCATGTGTCCCTCCAAAGCAGAGAAACACAGCTGCAGAGCAAGAGAGCGACCCGGTGTCCAGCTGGAACACAACATGACAACAGAATCTTTGTTCGGCCTTGATTACCATTGGCGACCGTTTAAGCGTCTTGCATCCCTGCAGCTACAATCACGTAACCATAGAAACCTGACATTTAACACTCCCTAAAACTCTACAGTTCATCCAGTTGACTGATTTAGTTTGACATCCAACTGCAGAAAACATCTTTCTCTTAATTTACTCTTTAGGACCAAACTGCACACACACACACACACACACACACAAACCCCGGCTCCATATAAAACAGCAGGATGAGTCCCGCCCGGCCTGAATCAGCACATCAGTACATCTTTAGCGTGTACACAGCAGTTAAGGGCTTAGAGGGAGAGACGCCAACTTCTTTAGAAGGCAACAGCAAAGCCAAAGAAACGCTTCCATCCTGGAAACATCAACCTGGAGACCAACGTCTTCTTCATGTAGGTGGTCTCCAAACCTGCAGTCTAATCTGCTAATGTTCCAAATCGAATTAGCCTTCACTCATTGGTCAGAACCATCTGGAGACAGGAGTGAGGAGATGTGAAGAAGGTCAGGAAGTTCATTTAAGAAGAGAAGAAATCCTCAGAATGCTCCAAGCTGATGCATTCCTAGGGTGAAGGTGTTGGTTAGTAAGGGTTGGAGTTAAGCAGCCTGAACGTACAACCACATGGCCACATGAAGGAGAAGGACAGCAATGGAATATGGGATGAAGATGAATGAAGGTCAACAAAATAATACTGTGGTTGCTGTTGATTATCTCAGGATCATAAAGTCTGCACACGTGATCACAGAGACACAGAACCAGTCTGGATTATGTTCACAGCCCTGACCTAAAGGCTTTGGTCTTCACCTGAGCGTGCTGACGACGTTCAGCTCTCCCCACACGAGCCCAGGCTGAGGAGGACCACAGCCTTCATCACAGCCTTCATCCCAGCCTTCATCACAGCCTTCATCACACGCTCCAGCCTTCTATTCTGCAACCACCGACCAAAAAAGCCAAATTCCCCAAAGCCTGCTTGTATAATCTGGAGGGATAAATTGAAGTATGCAGAACAGCCTGGAATTACGCAACTATAATGGCTCACTGGATGAGCTCGGAGCCCACAAAATGGTTTCAAAGTGGAAAATAAGCAGCGGGGAGCGGCCTCGCAGGTCCTGCTAAATGTTGCCTCCATGCAGAGCAGTAAGCACTGCGGCTCTGTGTGATCCTCCAATAGAGGCACATTGTTGTGACTTTATTTAGCTCATAGTAGTGGAGAGACCAGTTAATGTCTGACTGAGAGCCACCACAACACAGGGACATGATGTCAGGCTGCTATACCAGCTGTGGGGCGTGGCCCAGGCAGATATGATCCCACTCAGCAGCTCAGCTCTTTAAAGCATTGTGCAGAGCTCTGGTTTGAAGGCGAAGGTGTTTCAGACTTCATGTCTTTGTCCTGAACACGGCCTGTCAAAGTGTCAAACTCAAGCCAGCGTCTTCATCCGTCAGCCTGCACATCTCCATGTGTCTGACAGAGCAGCGTCCTCCGTGTCCGAGTCCTGACATCACATCATCAACACTCGATCACTCAATCCCTCTGGAGTCCAGTGTACGAGTCAGAGCAGCAGAATCTCTGCTCAGTGAGACTCACAGCCATCTGCCCCACCTGTGTGTGTGTGTGTGTGTGTGTGTGTGTTTCAAATCAAGCAATTCCATCTCTATCCCTTCAGCAAGCAGCACAGCTGATTTCACTGATTGGCACGACTTCAAGCAGAGAGAAGAAGCTAATCAGTGAACTCATCTGCTGAGGCGTTCGGCTGGAAGGAGGCCACAGATTCTTGGCTCTGTGGCTCATGACTGAATCCCTCTATTAAACCCCCAGGGCGCCGCTCTTCCCTCGGTTTAAACCCCCGGCCTTCAATCTCCCTCTCTTGGATCTGCAATAAGTTAAGCTGTTGTATGTGGAGAACGTCCAAGAAGAGTTATATCATGATGCAGTAAGTGGGTCAAAGGACGAAGGGACATGCGGTTTAAACACAGACACTTGGTGATTTGTCTTGTATGTACATGTTGTCCTTTTGTGTCCCCAGGCTTTGACCCTGCGATGCTCTGTAGGGACTCAAACTGATGACTTACGTACACAATGTGACCCCAGGAGAGTGAACACAGCGTCTCTACTGGACCAGTTGGAGACACACAGACACACAGATCTTTAGATCTTACATATACATTCACCCATAAACCGGCTCTGGCCTGAGGGGCGATGGGGGCACAGGCAGGTCTCTCCAAAGCCACAACTGATGCCTGGACCTTACCGGTTGCTCCTCAGTGTGCACGGAGGCGACGCAACAATAGAAAACGACATTGGAAAGGAAAAAGCAAAAGGTGTTTCCTTATTTGCAGCATGTGTCCGATTTTACTGCACAGCAAAGTCTGACTGCAAACATCTGGGCTCCAGGCGCAGGAGTTCAACGCAAAATGTTCAAGTAGTGTTGAGTTCACCGGGTTCAGCACAGCGTTGGTGTAGTGTATGTACGGAAGAGTCGTGCTGCGTGGATCCATCAACCCCGCGGTCGCAGCCGCCGGCGACGCTGAGCTGGCGTGAGACTGCTCATGTCTCCGTGGCGACCCCGCAGAGGAAACACAATAACACAGGCAGTAAAGGTGCTCCGTGCAGAGGTTTGTGTTTCGTGCAAATTAGGACCACATTTCCCATAAAACGCTGCTGCTGCTTCCTGTCCCGGCCTGTCCGTCCCCTCCCCCTCCCCCCCCTCCCCTCCATTCCTGCCGCCGCTCCATTCGGTCAAGAGAAAGGAGACGCAGAGCGAAGACCAGCTCCATCTTATCCCAAGTTTAAGGCTTTATTGCTGGTACAGATGTTACGATCAGACGTGTCACATGTGTTTGTTTACAGTAGAGATGATTTACAGATCTGCAAAGTCAACACGTGGCAGCTTCAGACCCGCTTCAGCTCTCATGCAGACACAGCAGCAGATAAGATGAGATGCTGTTTACTGACTGTCATAAGCTCAGCACACACACACACTACCGCCCAGTAACGGGTCTGAAGCTCAGACTGGACACCAAACTCCAGGTCTGCAGAGGAGCAGGCGAGAGAGAGAGTCAGAGAGAGTCAGAGAGAGGCAGAGAGAGAGTCAGAGAGCCAGAGAGAGAGCCAGAGAGAGAGCCAGAGAGTCAGAGAGAGAGCCAGAGAGAGCCAGAGAGAGGCAGAGAGAGAGCCAGAGAGAGCCAGAGAGAGCCAGAGAGAGAGCCAGAGAGAGAGCCAGAGAGAGAGTCAGAGAGAGAGCTAGAGAGAGAGTCAGAGAGAGAGCCAGAGAGAGAGTCAGAGAGAGAGTCAGAGAGAGAGCCAGAGAGAGAGTCAGAGAGAGAGCCAGAGAGCCATGCAGAGGTTTTTCCTGCTGCTTTTCTCTGTCGTCTCATTTTCAACCCGGCAATCTGAGCCGCGGCGCTGAGATGTCACAACCGCAAACATTTTTCCTACAGTGCGTGGGCGGACGGAGAGGAAACGCATGGAAGAGAGCGGTGAACAAAGAGCAGAAAAACAGTCCCTCAGGAGAGAAGAAGAAGAAAAAGAAAAGAAGAAGAAGAGGAGCACACTGGCCTCCATAGTTTGAAGTTTTTTGGTTTGTTTATCTTAGTTGAGGGAATGACAAGAGGAGGAGGAGGAGGAGGAGGAGGAGAGATTGTCCAAATTATGGCTGATCTGTCGGCTTTTCTTTCTGCTTATTCAGCAAACTCGGCCTCCTCTCAGGCGTCATCACTGCGTCCGACAGGCAGAAACATGCAGAGGTGGAGACGAGCCAGAGAGAAACTATGTGCCGCTCTAATGTACCAGCTCAATGTACATCACAACGTACATCACAGTACATGTACATGGATCACAGCACATGTAGTATCACAGTACATGTACATGGAATCTGACACACACACTTCCATGACTGGGGCTTGTTTTTGTTGATGCTCTTGCAGCTTGTGAACTCCATGTAGAGATGTACCTCATCCTGCTGTGGGTGCAGAGAGGAGCTGACAGAAGACGTTCCTATAGAAACGTCCACTGTGACAGTGATGTAAACTATAGACTGTGTGTGTGTGAGTGTAATAACAGTGATGTCATTCTTCTTGATGGTACTTTTCTATCTGGTGTGTGTGAGGATAATTCATATTTAATGTTTGATGCTCTTAGTCAATCATAAATATGTTTGATGATGGCTTTGTTACTTTTTTTTCATCTAATTTGATTTTTGGCATTTTATTATGTATTTTTCTTTGTTAATTGATCTCTGCCTGCATTATTCTAATTGGTCTCCATGGTGATCTCCTTCTTCATTTGTTTTCTTTATACAAACTGTTTATATCTAATATTCTTTCACCTCTTTGTCTCTGTGTGTATTTTTCTCCTCCTTGCTCCATTAAACCTGATCAGTTTATTGATTGCGTCTCCATTCGTCTCTCTGTTATTTCCTCAGGGTGACCGAGGCTCAATCTGCGCACAGCGGCGCCTTTATGTGCACACACAGCGGCGCTTTGTGTCCGGATGAATAGAAACTGAGCCACACTTACTTATCCAGCACAAAGTAGAGGTCAAAGGCGCCCTGACAGGAACTCTCCTCCTCCTCGTCCTCCTGCACCTCCGGCTCGCCTCGGACCCGCGGACAGCAAAGCAACAATAATCCGAACCAAAGCAGAACCAGAACCAGAGGCGCGTTCAGCCCGGAGCTCGCCATCGTGTCTGTGCGTCCCAACTGTTACTCCTCAGAATCCGGCTCAGGGAGGAGACATCAGGAGAAAGTTTGGAAAAGTGGGAGAACAAAGGAACACACGCTCCACGTTTCTGCGCTCAGCTGCGCGTCCGAACATCAACCAGAGAAAACAAAAGCTCAGAGTGTGTGTGTGTGTGTGTGTGTGTGTGTGTGTGTGTGTGTGTCTCTCTCTCTCTCTCTCTCTCTCTGTCTGTTTTACAATCCAACAGTCCACATGAGGCAAGAAACGGCGTAAAAAGAACAAAACGGGACTTTGAGCTCGAACCCGTCCCGTCCCGGCTCAGTGGAGCAGAGAGGAGCCGGTGGCTGCTGGAGAAAAGGCTCAGACTTTCCTGTCAAAGTGTCAAAACTGGTTGAGCTCCGAGCCGCCGAATGTCTGCTGGTACCGCGCTGGAGGAAGTGAGAGCCCGGGGGACAGAGTGAGGAGGACCAGGGCTCAGGTTTCATCTTGAGGAGGAGAGAAGGAGGGAAGGGAAGAGGGAAAATGGGTCAAGAGCCCGAGTGCGCCTCCCACCCCCAAAGCGGCGCACAGGGGGCGCAATGCGGCGCAGCGAGGATGCGCCTCATGCGCGCGTCACAAGTTTAAACTCTTTAACTTCTCTGCGTTTAGTTGTCATTAATCACTACAAGTGTGTTTGCTGCCACTTCATTACAGCAGCGCCGCTAATTACAGCTTCAACCAGACAGAGGCTGTAATCAGGCTGAGTGGCAAATATGCTGAGTGACACACACACACACACACACACACACACACACACACACACACACACACACACACACACACACACACACACACAGCAAATACATTGTGTTGTTGATAAGGGGGCGGGTTGGCTGATAGGACATGGCCTTTAATTATGGTGTATATGTGTGTGTGTGTGTGTGTGTGTGTAAGGGGTGGTGGGGCTCTGGAGCAGGACATCCTCTCATTGGCTGAGTCAAACAACCAATTGCCTTATTTCTGCAGAGGCAAATGGAAAGAGAAGTGGAGCGTTGCTGTATGGAAACAACTTTTTATGTTTTCTTAATTATGGCCTTCATAATGTTGGAGGCTTGTTACTATAGCAACTGTATTTGATTTAGTAATCTGTATTTTTGCTCTGTTTTATATTTGCTCTTACATCTCATGCCCACCTGGCTGCTCATCATGATGTGAAGTTTTGTTATTCCAGCGCACACACACACAAACACAAACACACACACGCCACCCTCACATTTAAAGGACGCAACATGTTGCCGCCGGCCTCAGATGATAACGTGATATCAACTAGGATCTTTTTACATGGGGCTCAGAACTTATCAGTCAACCCTCCTGTGCCTTGTTTTCATACCTCCATTATCTGCTACGTGTAATAGGGCTGCTGCCTGAGGCGCCCCCTGGTGGAGGGACACAGTTCCTCTGCCGTTCTGACTGCGGTGAGAACAACAGAAGAAGACAGAAGCTCCATGATGATGTCACTTAAATGTGATGACATCATACATGCAGAAATACTTGGAATGTGTTAACAGAAGGTGATTCTGTGCTGCTTCAGGATAAAGACTCACACACACACTTGTCTTTGTCTTTCAATGGTCTTTTATTTTGTCTCTCCCCTCAGAAGCTCATGGTGCAAAACTCTTCACTGCATAAAGGACAAGTACAGGAAGGAAGGAAGGAAGGAAGGAAGGAAGGAAGATCTCACATCTCTCAAATAAAATTTTTCAGAAAATCAAATTCATTGTTTCAAATGATTTTTAATCTTTTGTTTTTGTAATTTTGTGAAACTTTTATTTTGAAAAGCGTTCTGTGCTCCAACCCAACCTCTCACACACACACATTCACAAATCATGAACAACAGCAAACACACAACCTGCACCCTCTCCGTTGCCATAGTAACGGCAGCAGAGATGAAACGGAGCGGCTCAGCCTCTGTGAGAAGGAGCAGATTACACTTTGAACCTTGACCCTACAGGCCTCACATTCTACTTCCTGGCTGTAGATCACTTCGGGCCCCCCAGGTGCTTGTTCAGGATCCCCTTGGCCGTGTTGAGGGCGGCCTCGGCTGAGACGGGTATGTGCGGCGTCACGCCCACGCCCTCCCAGGCCGGCCCGGCGGCGGTGTCCGAGTGGACGGTGGGGATGCTGAGGAAGACGCCGGTCTCGCCCACCTGGAAGGTCTGGGGCGGGTGGGAGGAGCCGGCGGTGGTCTCTCCTACGATCATGGCTCGACCCAGCTTCTTCATGATGTAGACGAACTCCTCCGCGGCGCCGGCAGTGGCTCCGCTGGTCAGGATGAGCAGGCTCTTCGTGGAGCCGAACCTCGGCCCTGAGGAAGAGGAGGAGGTCAGGGAGAGAAGAGAGGAGAGGAGTTAGGGAACAAAGCTTACGCCTCAGTGAGACCAAAGGTCCAGACAGGGTCCAGAAACAGAGCCAGTCGGGCCTCAGGGTCTTCATGTGTGAGACCTTCAGACCTTACAGATGTTCCTTTATGCTCTCTTAACTTTACTACTTCTTTACTTGTCTCCTATGTAATTCTGCTAAATGGCCTCCAAAAGCTTTCAGTGCCTTAAACTGTTCTGCAGCTTTGGTGACGCTAAAGTTCTCAGTCCTCCTGTCGCCGTGGTAAACAGGCGGCTGGATTCTGGGACTTGATTTGTTTCTCAGTTACCAGTGAGGTCAGATAAGGTCCAGAGCTCCTTGGTGGTGCCAGACGGTCTGTCGTACAGTTTGTCCAGCAGGATCTGCTTGTCGGCGTCAAAGAAGTACGTGCAGAAGCCTGAGATGGCCGTCGTGGGGCCGCCGAGGTTGTTCCTGCAAAGAACATCATCACAGTGTGTGTTACTGGGTGACGCACGAGCAAAATCTTTGTCTCTCGCCGTCTTTTATACCCAGATATCCAACATTCTGTGTTCTCTCACCTGAGGTCGACGATCAGAGCGTCGGTGTCGACCACTTTGCTCCAGACGAGGTCGACGATGACCTGAGCGATGGCCTTCACCTCCTCAAAGTCTCCAAACATGTCGAAGCGCAGGTAGCCCACGTTGTTCTCAAAGACGTCGGTCTGGAAGGAGAGCTTGACCAACTCCACAAACATCTCAGGAGAGTAAGTCTGAGGACAAACGCCAGCAAAGAAACACAAAGCACATCAATAAACATAAACATCTCTAAATGACTCAGACTTACAGACACAAACTCAAAGGTTCTCACCATGGGAGGCTGGACCGGGGCGCTGATGGTGGTCTTCAGGCTCTTGTCTCCAGACAGGGTGCTGAGGTCAGAGGACAGCTTGGTCTCCAGGCCCGTCTTGGAGCTCACCGTGCCGTACTCGCCGGCGGCCAGCATGCCTCTCAACTTGGCGGCGACGTCGGCCCCGACGGCCTCAAAGGCGTAGTTGTCGGCAATCAGCGCCGCAGATCCTTCCACGATGGCTGGAACCTTGGCGCGGAGGTTGAGAATGGCGACGGCGGTGGCGAGGGCGTCCTCGACTTCGGCCGCAACATCGGGGGTCACGCCTGTGAGCTCCCAGGAGGAGCCGGTGATCGGGTTGGTAGACTTTGCGGTTGGCAGAGTGATGTAGAAGTCGGTGTCGGTCACTTTGATCTTGTTGAGCTTCATGGAGCCTCCGGCCGTCTTCTCTCCAACAACGGTGGCCCTCTTCATGCTCTGGAGGCAGTAGGCCACGTCCTCGGCGATGCCATTGGTGTTTTTACTGGTGAGGACGATGAGGGGCTTGGTTGTGCCGTACCGCTCCCCCAGCAGAGCGGAGGAGGTGAAGAGCTCCGTGGTGGCGCCTGAGAGACGATCGTACACGCTGTCGATATGAACCACAGGCTCGGCCTCTGTGAAGTACGACACGATGAAGGGCAGACCTGAGACGTCCCCGCTGCCCGTGTAGCGCAGGTCAAAGATCAGAGCTGAGGTGGGCAGGATTTTGTTCCAGACCAGCTCCAGGAGCAGAGGACCCACCTTCTCTGCCACCTTCTCCCCGAGAATGTGATCGATCCTCAGGTAGCCCACGTTGCCCTCCAGCACGTCCAGCTTGATGGAGGACTGGAGGATGGCGACCAGCTGCTCGGGGGGCAAAGGAGGAAGCTCAGGGGCAACAGCTGCCACGTAGTTTGGCTCGTAGGAGACCTTCAGGCGCGGATCACTGATGGTGGTCTGGAAGCCGGAGCTGAGGACGTTAGCCAGCGTCTCTGCGTCAGGGATGTTGAGGATCTCTGTGTTGCTGGAGGCGGCTTCGATGGCCTGCTTCAGACCGTTCAGCTTCTCTGGAGAACAGTAATTGTCCAAGACGATCTTTGCCATGTCCACGATGAGACTTGGGGAGAACTCTGCGTGGGTGAACACGCTGCCCACAAGCAGCAGAGACGCCACCAGACACAGAGCCTTCGCCATCTTCAGTTGGCTCACACAGAGTTGAGTGAAGTGGGAGCTGGTCGTCTATCGGCTGAACCTCCGTCACCGCAGAGGCTCCTGGTCAAATGTCTCTGTTGTGGCTGCGAGGGTTCTGTTAACAGCGTTTAAGAGGATTTAGCCCACAATAACCCGCTAATCGCAACATCACGAGTGCTTCTGTGTGACAAGAACAGGCCAGCCAAGCAGGTGTAGCCACATGGGGGCGTGGCCAAAGATACAGTCTCACATTTACACAACAGATTTGTCTGCAGCTTTTCAAAGCTGCTGGTTCCTTCTGAGGTCAAACTGCTGCCTGGACAGAGAACAGAAAGATTAAAGGTCCTGATGGATCCCAGAGCAGATAGAGTCACTGTGCAGCTCTACTTTCCTCTCTGTTGCTCTATGAGCGCCCCGTGTTTGGGCCCGTGTCGCTGCCGTTGTGCTGGTTTCTTTGGTTCTTACGCTCTCTGCTGGTCATTTTGTGCTATGACGCTTTGAGACGTTACGCACAAGACAAGCAAAAACACACACATATAGATTATATTACATTTTGTTTTGTAATGTTATACTTCTGCTTATTCTGTATCATTATACTTTAAAGCTTTTAAGATATTTTGGACTTTTATCTTTTATTTTAAGTACTTTTTGACAGAGGCCAAAGGTCAAAGGTCAGTGTGCAGTAGTTTAGTGTTTACTCGTCCATTTTAATGCAACTTGAGTACGACTTTATTGTGAACTCTTCTGTTTCTGAATTGCTTTATTGTCAGAGTGGGAAAGTTTCTGAGATTTGCCGGATTGTGAAACATTAAACCTCTTAAGTCCGAAGCAGATTAGAGTCATTCTTCTTTGTTGGCAGCTCATTAACAGAGGGCGACCCCCCCGCCAACCCCACAGCAGAAGAAGAAAGTCCGGGAAGGATTAACAGAAAGCTTTGACTCGACAAAAACAAACAAACACAATGATTCAAGTGGAATCAAACAAAACAAGTGAGTGACAAACCTCTCTGTTCTCCTGGTTGATGAGTTTCCCTCCTGACCTGTTTCTGTGTGAGGCTGAGGGCAGCTGAGGGCGGCAAAGCCTGATTACAAACTCACACTCTCTCTCTCTGCACGTTATTCTCTGGTGTTCCAGCTCAGCTCAGCACATTGTGCAGCTTTGAGGGTTCGTGTCTGGGTCGCCCCTCTGATGACGCGATTACAGTTTGTGCTCACGAGCCAAAGCCGCCTTATAACTCACACAGGCTTGATCTGGATTGAACGCTGATTAGTTGATCTTTCCCGTCTTTCTTTCCCAGTCACAATGTGGTTTCTGTGTGACGGTTGAGCATTAAGGTTTCTGTAACTGACGGGGCTGCTGCATGGCTCAAGTCAAGTCAAGTGTATTCTATTTGTTTAGCGCAATATCACACACAATGTCTCAAGATCTCTGGGACAGCTCTCAGGGAAGAGCAGGAAAAACTCAACGTAAAAGGAAAAAAAGGAGAAAAACTCGTTGTTGTCGCCCTCCTGTGGTTCTATCACCAAACTACACTGAAGGTTCAGGGTGAATCACTGTTGTTTGATTTATTTGGGTTCATCAGGTTTTAGGCTGAAAGGAAGATAGAAACAGGAAATGGAATTATGGGATAGAATGTGATCGGTTTATTGATTAGACTTCTACTCGATTAAATTTGGTTTTGACAGACAAATACATACAAATCATTTATAAAAAGTTGTTTGGATTTCAGGATTACAACGAAATGATTAAGTTGTGTTTGTTCCTCCAAGACTTTAATTAATTAATTAATTGAAAAAACAGGAATAAGAGAATTTAAAGTCTCCATGGAAACATGAAGTCACAGAATTCTGACAGAAGCAGAAGCTGAACGACTTCAACCAGCCGGAGCACCAATCACGGCTCAGGTCAGTGAGTCGTGCTGACGTCTCGTACGGCGTCCCACGTTTCCATAGCGACTCAGCAGCGATCCATACACGTAAGAGACGGACTAATACTGTGCAACATCCACATCTGCACAGGGAAGTGGTTACAGATTACTGAATGTGAAATCACCTCGTCGATTCATTCTCCTCATAGAAACAAAAGTCCAACTGCAATGATAATGTACAGATTTACAAACACACACGTTACCAACAATGGCATAAGAGGCCAAAGGCAGATTTAGGGGTTAACGCTCCTCTGATACTTGGATTGGATTGATTTGGGAATTTTCCCGCTGGTTTGAAACTGGGAATTGAACTCGCAGCAGCAGTCTGAAGTCACATGGATGAAGCTGGAGCGGTCGGGTGGCGAGCACAGAGTTCAACCTTTAGATGAGACGGCCGTCGCTCTGACTACCTGCAGCCGCACTCTGCCACCTTCATCTCCTCGTACAGGTACCTGATGGTGAGGCGCCCGTTCTCCTGGTACATGACGGTGATGGGGTCCAGTTTGATGGGCACGCAGCACGCCATGTTGGCCGCCTTGGGGTTCCTGATGTTCATGAGCGTCTGGATGAGGGCGTGCTTGGACGGGGTGGACTCGTCCGTCAGCGGGTGGTAACACAGGCCGCGACATTCAAAGGCGTCGTATTCGGGCGGCGCCACGATCCAGCTGTCCCAGCCGATGTCTTTGAAGTTGACCTTGAGCGAAGTCCGCCGGCAGTATTCCCTCTCTGCCTTCCTCTTCCTCCGCCGCGGGTGCAGAGCCTCCGGGATCTCGTTTGGGAACTGATCTTCTTTGATGGAGTCGGTCCCTGATTGCAGGATGGTTTCCTCCTCGTGCAGAATCATCTCTCTTAGTTCCTTTTTGGTCTCCTTCTTCCTGCTACCAAGGTCATCAGAGAAGACGATCAAAGCAGCGGACGTGTTGTCTCCCACAGATAAGCTCATGTCTAAGCAGCCTGCTCCCCCTCCTCCTCCTCCAGCAGAGCCACAGGCCCTCTGATCCACCAGCAGGTCCAGGCCTTGTGCTCCCTGTCCCAGTCTGATCCAGCTCTGAACCGCTCGGGTCACATCAAACGTCTCCCACATGCTCTGAGAGCCCGTCACCTCTTTCCCCAGCAGCAGCTGGGCGGTGGGCTTCAGCTGCTCCTGCTCCACCTGGTAAACTTTGACGGTGGCTTTGACTCCGCCGGTGACGGCCGGCGACGCGGCGTCAGGGAGGAAGAGGAGCCGCAGTTCAGCAGCGGTGATCTTCTCGTGGTTTGGGATGCTGACGTTGAAGGTGAGCCGGTGCCTCCGCTTTGTGCCGTTGACCTGCGCCTGACTGATGTCTGTGGGAAAGATGTGAAGGAATCAGATTGATTTGAAACAGCAGCAGAGATCTTTGATGTGTTTCTGTTTCTACTTTCAGGTCCAAAACCTACAAATATGCAGCAAGCAAGCAGCTCCAAGCAGAACTAGATTCTTTAGAGCCACAACATGCGGGCGACATCACACGAGCTGCCCACCCGGAAGTTACTATAGGATAGAGATCCATGACAACATACAGAGGGTTCAGGGTCAAAGGTCAGAGGTCAACATATCTGTATGTCACTAAAGGAGCTTTAGAGGCTCTAACACGTGACCATGGATCATAAGAGTCCATCAGAGACCTGCAGACCTGAGGGGAGCACAGAGCATCACAATCATGCAAATAAGGATAAATATGAAGAATTAAATGAATAGTTGAATTGTTAAATTGCCAAAAAGTTAAATTGTAAAGCAGATTTCCTGGCCTGTTGTTTCCTCCTGTTTTTAATTTCTATTTCTATTTTTACCACATATAACAGTAATCATCATGGCAGCTTATGAATCAGTTTAAACTACAAACATGAATCAGCTCCCTTCCTGTCTCCTGTCCCAGCATCACGGCCTGCAGGTCGTCACACACGTCTCACACACGTCTCACACACGTCTCACACACGTGGTTACCTTGCACAGTGAAGCTCCGTATGACATCAGACTGAGGGATGGCGGTGCTGTCGGAGGCGTACTTGTTGTACAGCTCCATCATGAACTGCGGGGGGTCGATCTTGCCGTGCTCCTGAGGGACGTCGGACAGGTTGAGCTTCCTCAGGAACCCCTCCTTCATGGTGCCCAGGAAGTTCTCCAGCCTGGAGTCGGCGTCCTCCTCGTCCAGGACCTCCTGCTCCGAGCGCCGCTGGTGGAGCCTCTGGGCGTCCCGGCTCTGGACTTGGTTGCCGAGGGGCTTGCAGCTGTAGGAGGCGGTGGAGACCACCAGACTCACGCACATCTGGAACAGGAAGGTCTTACAGCTCTGCATCCTGAAGCGGTAATCCTTTGGAAGCTAACAACTGAGCTGGCACCTCACTTTACCTCCTTCACCGCTCCAAAACACACTTTGGGATGGCAAGGGTCTGAAAATAGAGACCAGTGTCCTGTCCCCATGTCCGCTCCCATGCTCCCAGAGTAAACAGGGGGGACGCAAGTCAACCAAAATAGTAGCTGCTCCACTCTTATCTCTGCCATTGATGCCTTCTGCTGGGCCGACTCCTCATTAGAGGGCCGGCTGCTAACGCCTCTGTAAACACTCTGGGGCCGTAATGAGGGAGGAGGTTACTGACACACACACAGACACACACTGTCCAGCTGCAGGGTGAAACCGCTGGACCCTCAAAACGAAACAGAGCATTCCCGCATTCCATTCATTTAAAATAATGTAGGAGATGTTTCTGTCAAAATGTGACCGCAAACATTCAGATTGTAAATGTTGAACTGTTAGGAATCACACTATGATGTGTGTGTGTGTGTGTGTGTGTGTGTGTCATTCTTGAAGTTTATTTGCCCAAATAGAGGTTTAGGTTGAAGTGTCTTTATGTTTGTGTTGAGGTTTGATTCCTGCAGGTGGCGCCCTCTTTGCTTTGTCGTATAGCTGGTTCCCGCTCAAAACGCCACGTGGGAAATCTATCGTAGTTTGCTAGACGTTGAAGGTCATGGGGTCGACTGCTGCTCGTCACTTTCTCCCCTCCTGATTCGTCTAATCGATCCAATCAGCAAAAGTTTCCGGATAATCAATGAAAGCTTGCAGACATGACAGCAGAGACTTCATCCTTACATCCTGTGTCTCCTAGATGGATGTGATAGTGGGACTCTGTGTTCCTACGGCTGGGGGAGGGGAGAGGGGGAGGGGGGGGCGGGGGGGGGGGGGGGAGCGAGCCCACACCACAAGCCAATGTATCTGGGGACGTTGGCCCGAGTCCGGCCTCTCTGGGAACGTGGGTCTTTCAGCAGTCACTCAGTACTCGGTTCATGCCGGGTTCCATAAAGACGCTTTCATTGTGGCTCTTTCACGCTTTATGAGTTCCTCTCAGCTGGACGTCAGCGGAGTCAATCAGCGATGAAAGAGGAGGACAGAAGTGGCTGGCGTGGAGACAGTAACTCATGTCGGCATGCGGGAGGAAAACAAACACAGCAGGGACGGACCGGGCTGAGAAGAAGAAGAAGCTGAGGAACCCAGGAGAACCCAGATCTCTGCTGAGGAACCCAGAAGAACCCAGATCTCTGCTGAGGAACCCAGAAGAACCCAGATCTCTGCTGAGGAACCCAGATCCCATCACCCAACACAGCCCAAATGTGTACAAACTATAGAATCATGTTTGTTTGTAAGATGCAGCCTGAGCTCGGGTCAATATCTTATATATCTGCACACTTTGGATGTTTTTAAATCAAGCTTCTCTCATCTCTATAAAGGTTCATCAGTCGTCCAGGTGGTAAAACATGAAGATCAACCAGCAGCTCAGAGTCTGTAGGTGCAGCAGGAAAGGTAAAGAATGTAAACATGAACAGTGATGCAACAGGTCAATGAGCTGAGGAAGACTGAGGAAGACTGAGGAAGACGTGGTTGGAACCCTCTGGTATGTCCACACTCAGCCGCTCTGTGATGCTGTGTTTTAAATGAAGACTGAGCCACAGTGTCACATTTAGAGACCTGGTAGAATTTAATGTAAATTCTATACTGTACTGACATGATAACAGAGAGGAGATAATCAATAAGCCCATATATTAGCACATATGACATCATATAGCATCAAGCCTGACAGATTCAACAGGTTTGACTGACTTTATGTACAATTCACTTTATTTCCATACTAAGTAAACACTTGATCTATTTATTCAAGCACACATCATGAAACTATCCCGTACAGTTCTAAGGGTAAATAGATATATATCCCTTATTAGTTGCTATGGAAACCTAATATTACTGTACATATTAAAAACTGTACATGTCATTTTGGATACATGGATGTAAGAAGCATTAATACTGGAGGAGAGAGCGACCAGTCTGTGATGAGAGAGCGTCCCACAGAGGCCCAGCAGGGGGCAGCGCTGCTCCTCTGAGCCCAGGAGGGAAGGAGTCCAAACTCCTGCTCGGATCAGGATCAGGATCGGGATCAGGAGGCGTTTAGTTTGAATTAGTAACAACAGTATTTACACAAGAACAGGAGAGTAAATGTGCGGCGTGTTAATTTCACATCTGGATCCAGAAACCCTCCTGAGCTCCACATCAGTCTGCGGCCCATAATCTTCATCAAGTCTGAGCAAATTCCTCCAGTCCAGACGGAGAACGGAGCAAAGTGGAGTCCCGTTCCAAGACCCAACGAGGCGAAGAAACTCACCGCATTCGCCTCAAACGGGAGCTTAGGAGGTCTAGGAGAAGCTTATTAGGATCAGGAGGGAGGAACCCGTCTGGACTTCCTGCTGTGGAACTCACAGACGCTCGGAGACGTTTGGAGACGAAGAACAACGGTGGAAATTTGTTAAACAAGCTGGAAAAAGTCGAGTCCGTTCCTGGGCGAGACTGAGACGAGTCTGAGGAGTTGCAAAAAGAGTTCTTGAGGACCAGATCCAAGAATGAGACTGGAGCTCTAAAGTCCTGCTGGTCTCTGAGGTTTCCCCCAACTGTCCTCCTCCAATCTACACTTTTCTCCCCCTTTTGCCGCCTTTCGTCCTCGCCGACGGCAGTTTCCAGCGGCTCCTCTTCTACCGGCAGGAGCAGGTGTCCACGGACATGCCGGGGTAAACCTTCAGCACCATGTTCCTGTGCGGGTCCAGGAAGAGCACGCTGAGCGGACTCATCTTCTCCGGCACGCAGCACGGCTCGGGAACACCGGGGACGATGCCCACGGCTCGGACGATGCTCTGGATGGTGGCGTGGTTGGAGGGACGCACCACCTGAGGACGCATGAAAGGGTTAATGTTCAGAGGAATCAATCAATCAGGAGGTTTGCGCCTTTAAACCTTTAAACCTTTAAACACACCGGAGGCAAGAACTGTGATTGATGCTTCATCTTCATCTTCATCATTATAATCAATGTGTCAGGGTCCATTAGAGATCAGGTGAGGGACAGACAGGTGTCGTCTATAAAACATTTATTGGTCTCCAGCTGAACTCTAAGAGCTGAACAAGCCTGGACACGCCTGTCTCACCTCCAAATGAAGAAACGACCAGAAACAATCAGGTTCACACACTTTACTGTGATGAAGAAGCACAAACCACTGAGACTGAGTCTGATTCATGATGTGACTGCATGTAGGTGGGATAGTGTGTAAGGACGTGTGTGTGTGTGTTTGTGTGGGTGTGTGTTGGACCTTGGGGATTGGGAAGCCGCAGGTCCCGGCGCAGTAAAAGGCGTCGAAGGACTTGGGGGCCAGGACCCACTCGCTCCAGCCGATGTCAGCGAAGTCGACCCTGAGGTACCTCCTGGAGCAGACCCGGGGCTCGCTCCACTGCCTCCTCCTCGCCTTCTTCATGGTCCGCTCGTCGAAGCTCAGCACCTGCGGCCTGCTCGGGGCCTCGCCGCCCTCCTGGCCCGGCTTGCGTCCCGGCTTGACGGCCTCTTTGGCCTTGGCGGGGAAGTAGGTGCTCTGCCACAGCTCGTGGTTCTTTAAGGTGTTGAACTGGACCTCCGGGATGTCGTTGGTTTGGATCTGGAGAGGAAGCTCTCGTCTGATCCTGGCGGCCGAGAGGGAGGCGGCCGAGAGGGAGGCGTCCTCAGCCGCGGGGAAGGAGCCGTACCTCTGGAGCGACGCGGCCACGCTGTTGGGCTCGTCGATGGCCGTGTCGTCGGCGTACACCAGGATGTACGGCCGGTTGGCAGGGGACAGGCGCTCCGGGCCGTGGAGATCCCTCTGCTGAGACCGCGGCGCCCCAAAGTCCAGAACAAACTCGGCCGTGACCACAGGCTCGTTGGCGTCCCTGGCGTGTCTCAGCACCGCTGTGATGTCCCTGGTTTGCCAGGAGCCTCGCTTGAAAGGAGACAGAGTTACGTTTCCCAGCGCTGTCGCTGAAGAGTTTGGGGAAGCCCCGCGGAAGAGGAGTTGGGGGGAGGGGGGGTGCTCAGGGGGGTGGGGGCCGCCGTGACGAGGCCGTCGGTAACGCCAGTGACGCGTCTGATGGCGGGGACGCTTGTAGAGGAAGTGGAAGGAGGCGAAGAGGATGGACTCTGACTCCTGGATGGAGGACAGGTTGAACTGGAACACGTCTTTACCCTGAGAGACGCCTGAGGACAGAGAACAGAGCAGGAGACACATGAGCAAGACGAGTCTCACACACTCCATGGGACAGAAAACAAACAGAGAGAGATTTGGGAGAAGCTGGAGGAACGTGGAGAGATTTAGTTTTACAACCTAAACGCTTCATTTAGTGTTTAAATCTGGGGGAACGTCAGGGTTTCAGACTATAGATGACACAGAAAACACAAGACCCATGGAAAGAGCAGCATTGGGTTTTCACTCAGCGGCAGTGAGGTGCTGATAGTTGAGGCATACAGATGTTTTGTCACACAGATGCTCAGCAGGGAAGTGAAGCCCGGGGGGATTCATCCCTCTGAACCGACAACAAAGATGATGGAAGCAATCATGTCGCTCCGCTGAACCCTCCTCTCTCCTCTCTCTCTCTCCTCGCTTTCTTCTTCTTCTCTTCTTTTTCTGATCGACACAAACAACATCTGAGCGACAGAAGAAGCGGCGGCATGGAAAATATTAAGCGCCGCACGGCTAAGTGCTCCTCTCACGCATGACCCAGAGCCCGGCCTGCATGCTTATACTCTTGAAGTTCAACCTTGTCTCCCACACTTCCACCGCAGCCTGAAAGACAAACACGGGTCCAGTAGGTCTGCACCATATGGAACCGCTTAGAGAGAGAGAGAGAGAGAGAGAGAGAGGGAGAGAGAGAGAGAGAGAGAGAAGAGAGAGAGAGAGAGAGAGAGAGAGAGAGAGAGGGAGAGAGAGAGAGAGAGAGAGAGAGAGAGAGAGAGAGAGGGAGAGACTCTGGGTGTGATAATGGGCTCTTGTCTCACACCTTCACCGGTGCAGCTACCGAGGAGCCCACAGTGACCCCCCCCCCCCCACATACACACACACACGCTCACTAAATCACCACGGCAACGGAGCGCAGAGGTGAAGATGTTTTGTCCAAAGAGGAGGAAACACCTCAGTAATTGACTAAACACCTGCCTGAGGGACATGAGGACACACACATGGACACACACATGGACACACACATGGACACACTCATGGACACACACATGGACACACACATGGACACACACATGGACACACACATGGACACACTCATGGACACACTCATGGACACACTCAGGCTCAGTCTGACTCTGACTCAGGCTCAGTTTAGGTGTATTCCTGGTCTCGTTCCCTTTCTTCAGAGCGAGTTCAGACACACACACACGTCTCCTCCTCCTCTTCCTCACGGAGCCTCAGTCTGCATGTAAACGCACACAGAGCAGCAGTGATGACATGAATCCACAGCATCAAACAAACCCCAACCACACAAACCTCCACTCTTACTTTAACTCCCCCCCGCCGGGGCCTTTAATGGATCAGACGCCTCTCCACCCTTTAATAAGAGCTCAGTCATAAAAACAGATTTATGACTTTGATAATCAAACCAAGACAACACTCAGAGCTTCATCACCACATCTGTGTGTGTCGCTCTGGATCCTTTACACACCCAAACTGAGCCTGAGCAGAACTGAGCCTGAGGAGGACTGAGCCTGAGGAGGACTGAGCCTGAGCAGAACTGAGCCTGAGGAGGACTGAGTCTGAGGAGGACTGTGCCTGAGCAGAACTGAGCCTGGGGCGAACTGAACCAGGGGTGAACTGAGCCTGAGCAGAACTGAGACTGAGCAGAACTAAGCCTGAGCAGAACTAAGCCTGAGGAGGACTGAGCCAAAGTAGAACTGAGCCTAAGCAGAACTGAGCCTGAGCAGAACTGAGCCAAACTAGAACTGAGCCTAAGCAAAGATGAGCCTGAAGAAAAGAACTGAGTCTGAAGAGGACTGAGCCTGAGCAGGACTGAGCCTGAGCGGATTGACATCTTGATCAGACTTCCTTCTCTCAGTTTGTCCTCCTGACTTTGACTCTCAGTGACTTGAGAGTTTTATTCATCATTAATGGAACAAAGTCCCTGTTTTACAAGGAACAGATCTGAAGTCCCAGAGTTCAGACAGACGAGTCCAAGTCCTGAACAAGTCCAAGTCCTGAACAAGTCCAAGTCCTGAACAAGTCCCAGTCCTGCACTCATACTTGTGTCAGCAGCGACACCACAGGACTCATGACTTAGATCCACAGTATGATTTGATGTTTACACACATAAATGTGTTTCATCCCTGATCTGTGGAGGAAAACCAGGCGCTCAGGTTCAGATGAATGAATTGATTTGCGTCTCAAGGTGATCAATTAGGACTAAAGTCTGAGAGTAATCGATGCTTTCTGGGAGTCTAAGCTGAATGACGAATGATTGGAGATATCAATTCAATTCCTACTTTAGTTTACATTGTTATAAATGATTGGCAACACTTAAAATTATACAAATCCTGACAGTTTAAAAGAAAATAGTGAGTTTGTGGTGATTTTAAACTTCTTTTAGTGGAGATTACGACACACATGAAGGCTGTTAATGAGTCCCGATGACATGTGTAATGTAATAACAGCTTTGAATCATCAGCGTGTCCTCACAGTCGCTCCAGTGTGTGTGAGTGTGTGTGAGTAAATGTCTCCCTCCTCTTTTTCCAGCCGGAGGAGACAAAGTGCCGCTTCACTCACTCGGCGCAGCCTTGAAGCTCCTCACGGTGTTTCCGTCCCGGAGGCTCCGCGGCTCCGTGCTGAACCTCTCGTACTCCCGGAACATGCTGATGGAGACCATGTCCCGGTGCGCGCTCAGGTCCCGGTGCGCGCTCTCCGGGCCGCCGGCGCCGTGACGCGCGGCTCCCCCGTGCTCCTCCGCCGGCACCGCGGCCCCGGCGGAGCCCGCGACCAGCAGGACGCGCAGAATTTGAACCAAGACGCTCGACATCGCTGCGGCTCAGGGCGAATATTCCATCCAAAGAGGCTCCAGAGGGAAAAGAGTGTGCGCGTAAAAGAAGAAGGAAAGAAAGAAGGAAAGAGACAGAGACAGAGAGGAAGAGAGGAAGAAGGGAAGGAAGGGAGGAAGGAAGAGCGCTGGTTGATGGCAGCCGGACTTCAGGCTCGTATCCAGGTAGATCCTGCTGAAGCCTCCGCACGGCTCTCGGTCCTCAGCTGAGTGTGAGAGGGGAGGAGACCGACCGGGGGAGGAGACGGACCGGGGGAGGAGGGCAGCGTGGGGCCGCCGCTGGAGGACACATGGTGACGCCTCCGCCAAGGAGAGAGGCGAGACTCGATCTGACTCCACTGTGACAAAGAGTTCTGTTATTAACGTGGATATGAGCACAACCAAAGTGTGTGTGTGAGGATGTTCTAATCACTGTGTGTGTCCTTAGTGTGTATCAGGCAGTACAAACATGCACATAAGCCTCAGTCATCATCTTCCTCCTCCTGATCTGGAGCGTCTGTCTTCACTCTGAGCCTTTAAACAGGAACAACTGTGTGGAGACAGAGCTGCTCTCACTTAGCAGACGTATGGATTCTCTTTCTCTCGTATGGATTCTCCTCTTGGATTTGTGTATTCATGAGCAGCGCCCGGAGGCCAAACACAAAACCTCCTGTCATCTTCTGGGCTCTTCATCCTCCTTCAAAGTCCCTGCGACTCTGTCCCGCGGCACAAAGGCGTCCCTGTGAGGTCAGGACGGAGCCCCGGAGGGTCAGACGGCCATTAAGTGTCCCTGCGGAGGATCAGAGAGCTCTTTGACACCACGCTGTCCTACAGCACACATGAAGGACTCCTCTGGGACCGGGAGCCCCTCAGGAACACACTGCTGCTGTGTGTGTTTACCCAGAGAGGCAGATAGCATCGGCCTGACCCGCAAGCATAATCACACACTCTGATCAACCAGCCTGGGTGGAGTAATTGGCTTTAATGGGTTTAGAGAAGCTAAACAAGCTCTGTTGACTTGGCTTTGATGATTTGATAGATATTACATGAACGTGTAAACAGGAAAGAAGTCAGAGACAAAACCCTCCTTTAAGACACACACACACACACACACACACACACACACACACACACACGCGTCTCTGTCTATTTGACTCTTTCACCTTTAAAACCTGAATCTCTTTATTAGTTTAGGAGATTTGAATGGAAGTCAATAATCAATGAGCTCAAACACGCGGGTCCAGATGGAAGAGAGGCTCAGAGAGGAGTTCTGTTCTGTTCTGTTCTGTTCCGTTCCACCTGTAATGACACCAAACCAGTGAGGAACACACACCTGAGGTCACATCTTCATCACTTCATTGAGTGCTAAACTAAGGGACTCCTCAGATTCAGAGCAGCTCAGCAGATTACAGCACTTCTTAAATCACTCAGGCTGTGCTGATGGATTGGCTCCAGTCCCGTTGGAGGAGAGTAGAAACAGTCTTTGTGTTGTGAATTTATGACGTGTTCCTTTTCAGACTTCCTGGCTCCTAAACGGCGCTCTAAAGCTCTCTCTCTCTCTCTCTCTCTCTCTCTCTCTCTCTCTCTGCCCTCCGCCCTCCGCCCTTCCTCTTTCACTTTCTGAGTGTGAGAAAAGTGCGGTGCTATAAATAAACCCTGTTGTTATTTATGATTGGCGTGCGGCCTCAGAGGTCCTCGGAGGTCCTCGGAGGTCTTCAGAGGTCTTCAGAGGTCTTCAGAGGTCTTCAGCCTTCCTCTGTGTTCCTCCGTGTTCCTCCTTCTACAAGGCGTCCAGCCGCAGCGGCTCGTAAATATTCAGACAATTTTTAATATTTACGATTTGAAAACAGTGAGGCCCCAGAGATCTTAGACGCCAATCAGAGGGAGAGGAAGTGAGATACAATGTAAACAAAGCTGAGGGAGAATCTGGATAAGTTACAAATTAGAGAATTGGGCCCAAAATCAGCTTCATCATCTGAGCTCTGAGTTGGTGTGACGCTTGGTGCCTCTGTGTGTGCGTCGCCCTCAGACCTCAGGGGCCCCCCTCCCCTCCCTAGCCCCCCCCCCCTCCCTTGCCTCGCCCCTGCCGGCTGCGGTGAGCGTAGACGCCTTTTGAACCCAAACTGCTCCAGAACAGTGACGAGCTGCCACTTCAAATGTAACAGAAACCTCGTCCAGTATTTGTCACACCCACAACAAAAACGTCCCCGAGCTCTCGCTTTACGGCCCCGCCCGCCATACGAGACGCCCCGCCCGCCATACGAGACGCCCCGCCGCACAACAACAAGGCCTCATCATTTGTCCGACTGAAAACTGTTTTGTATTGAACGCTCGTAAATCCCGGCCGATCGTAAAGTCGGCTCATTATCGCGGCCGTGCTGACAGGGATCAAAGGGCGCCCGGGCAGAGCTGCTAAATAAAGAGCACAGAGCTGCGTTTGCGTATTGAGCATCAGAATATTCAGTCTTAAATATAGAGCGACCTTTAAGCTCTGTGCGTCACCAGCAGCTCTGGGTCTGAAGTGAGTTACGTCAGCTGAGTGATTTTCCATCATCTTCTTCTCTGAGTGATGCCTGGTTCCGCTCCTGGCTGTGATGGAGCTGCAGCCTGAGTGTGTTTGGCAGGTTATTGATCATGATGTATTGATCTATTTGAGGGGATTTTCTGTGTTCATCTTGATTCGTTCAGAGCGGCGACGGCTTCATTTGAGGGAAATCGGCGCCGTTGAAAACTCAGAGAAGTTGATTAATGGACAAACCAGAGCAGAACTCACCGCTCCTTCTGCCGTCTGCACATTTCAGATTTCTCATCTCGTATGACATCATAGATGAGTCACCTCCCCACTTCCTCCTCCTCCTCTTCCTCCTCCTCCTCCTTCGATGGGAACAAGGGGGTGAAGTGGAAGCGTAGCCCCCCAGAAACATGCTCTCATTCACAGAGTATTTGCCTGGGGGGCTCATCAGGACAGGGAGGAGGACAGACGAGCCCACCATGTTTCTCTTGGCCACAGAATCCATCCTTCATCCTCCTCCTCCTCCTCCTCCTCCTCCTCCTCTTTGACTTGTTTTCATACTGCTGGCGGGAGCTGAATGACCATTCATGCTCACTGCTGGTGGATATGGATGTTTGTGATTGTGTTTGTGTGTGAGAGTCTGAAGGCCGTGACATCCTCTTAACACACACACACACACACACACACACACACACACACACACACAGACTGAAGCTGCCATACCTCCCTCATCGTGAGCAGTTGTGATGCCACTCCAGAACTCATCAACAACACACAGGCAGCATGACAGCTACACACACACACACACACACACACACACATACACACACTCCCCTCGCTTTGAGATATTCCTGCTTCCTGTTGTCTCGTTCATTATCGTTGCGAGCAGCTGAAACAGGACGTCAGCTGCGGTCAGAGAGGAAACTCACGCACGACACATTTATGACTGCAAATCGCCGCAATTTGCCAGATTTGATGGTGAAAAACAAACGTTGGACATCTGAGGAGGATTAGACTGCATTTACCCGCTGGCCTCAGCACCTGGGCAGCCTGCTGTGTGTGTGTGTGTGTGTGTGTGTGTGTGTGTGTGTGTGTGTGTGTGTGTGTGTGTGACAGAGACAGAGAGTGACTGATGTAGTTCAATTTGCTAACAAGGTTTAGTTTTTGCCTGCATGCGTGTGTGTGTGTGTGTGTGTGTGTGTGTGTGTGTGTGTGTGAGCAGAGTTCCTGACATGATTATGTGGACAGGTGGGTCATGACCCACAGTAGACGAGGGTAAATTGCAGGGTTGATCCAGATAATAGTTGTAAAGTTCATTGCAGGCCCTAGACAACCATCCAGCCTGTGTTTACACCGGCTCACCACTAGATGGTAGCAGAGAGTGAGTCAGCCTCTACCCCCACACACATCCTCCATGCTGGATCCCAGTGTTCCCTGCCTGTCCGTACATGACGTGCCCTGTAGTTTACACGGCTGGATGAGTTTGAACACGCGTGTTGGAGTCCTGAGCTCCATCTTGGTCCGTTTCCACTTCTGTCCCGTCCTGCTGATGGATGTGAAGCTGCTCAGTTCATCTGTTCGCACCTCTTCGCTCCGCTAAACCACAAGCGTGTGTTCAATCCCCCCAAAGCCTTCACACTTTCCACCAAGCGTGGTTGACGATCGCTCGGCCTCTCCTCGCCACGTGGGCCCCTCCCCCCCCCGCTCTTCAACCGAGCCGACTTGACCCGGTGCCACCGGACTGTCAGAGCCGCTCGTTCATCATCCCGTCGCAGACCGTGGGGCCGACAATGACTAACCGAGGTAATGAGCTGCTCTCCGCTCCGCTCTCCAGATCCAACCAACCAAAACCACGAGAACCCCCGACCCGCCCAGCCCCGCCCCCCTCCTCCCCCGCGTGGCTCCGCACAGACAAGGCCAGCAATCAGCCTGATGGATCTCAGCCCTGACACGCTTCTCCTCCAGACGCTCCATTAGGAAAATAGTTTTGCGGGTTGTTTTCTCTTCTTGCACCTACGCAGACTTCTCATGGCGCTAAGCTGGTTGATCTGGGTTTGATCCAGACAACAGATTGACTTTAAGGAGCACATTTGGATTCATTACGGGCGGCGATGAGGATTTGGGGAAATCACTTTGCACTGCAGGAAAGTGAGAGAGCAGATCTGAAGAGCGGCGAGCAGGCGGGGTGAAGAGTCGCCGCGACGCCGTAACTCGCCGGGCACTTCATCAGATTTCCATTTAGTAGTTTGAGGGACTCTCGCTTCCATTCTGCTCTCGCCAATCATCAGGAAATGTCTGGTGACCGCACACGAGGCCCGGCGCGAACACACGCTCTGTAAACCAAACGTCTGCGTGTGACGGATGGAGCTGAACTTTCTCCTGCACGTTCCTTGCCTGAGAGCAGCTTTCATTAGTGAACGCCGATCATCGCTCTCCTCAAGTGTTTTCAGACCGCCGCGTTCTCCGGCCGCCGCTAAGTCGTGTTGGCAATCCGTCGGCTGAGACGTCGTCTGAAAACAATCACGGGCGATGTGTTTGTCAGTTATTTGAAAAATTGACAACGATCTCAAATTGCGGCCCATTATTCACGTCTCCGTCTGCCGGAGCAGCTGCGTTCCCAAAACGCCGGCCAGGATTCCAGGACCGCACGTCTTCCTGTGCCAGTGGGAAACGACTCGCTGCTCCAGACGCTCCAGACGATTTCACACTTAAGGAGCAGAGCAGCGCAGCACTCGGCCTCACCTTGTTAACCGTCTCCAGGCGCTTTGTACTGTGAGGAGGAGGAGGAGGAGGAGGAGGAGGAGGCTACAGACTGAGGCGTTACTCTGCAGACGAGAGGTTAGACTCTTGATTTGTTTTGTCGATTCACGCTCAGGAAAGTGTTGCTATGGTTACTCCAGCCCAGTAGGTGGCGGGGTTCACATTGTGTTTGAGGCTCCGTTAGAGTGAATTCAGGCCGGTGCAGTCAGTAAAGCTAAAACAATACGGCTCGTACGCCGCGTTGGTTTGCTTTGGCTCGGCGTGGCGAACAGGAAAGGGCCCCCCCGTGTTTACGCCTGCGATGAGTAGAGGAAGGAGGAGCCGGGCGAGGAGCGCCCGAGCTCCGTCCTCGCCGCCATCCATCACCTCAAGGGCCCAACAGGAAGGAGCGTTTTCCCATCAGCCCTCAGTCCACGAGGCGGCTGGTCTCCACGCTAATGGACCAAATGGACTGACGACTGGCAGAGTGGAGACTGGAGAGCGCTCACCGTCTCCCTCGTGCTGTTAACGTCTGTGTGTGTACTCACCTCCCTCCCTCTCCCTCCCTCTCTCTCTCTCTCTCTCTCTCTCTCTCTCTCTCTCTCTCTCTCTCTCTCTCTGGCTATAAATCACTTCCTGTGTCACTGCCGAGTGCCGTCTAACGTTGCGTTGATTTTTCGTGCAAAGCAATACTTTGTATATCAGTGGCTCCATCAGTCGCACACACACACACACACACACACACACACACACACACACACACACACACACACGCACACACACACACACACACACACACGCACACACACACACACACACACTCTGGCCGGCCCTGAACCTTCTATTCTCTCTTCATGCGAGAGAATGGAATTAAGTCGCCGCTCTACAGACGGCAGCCTTTCTGGCCGGCCGCTCTGTTTTCTTTGGCCCCGCCGGTCGCTCTGGTGAAACAGGTCTTTGCTTTCCTTCGCTGCGTCTATAAATGGACTCTTTTCATGAATCCACCAGGGACTGACTGATTTTGGAGGATCCCGCTCTGCGCCCGGTCAGGGGGGGGGCCCCCCGATTTGTCGTACACATTCACACACTCCGTCACGTTGAGGCTAATGCGTTGTGGCGGCGCGGCGGCGTACGAGTCGCCGCGGTCTCTGTCGGCGCGGGCGCAGACGGAGCGGCGGCGATGAGAGGCTTTAGTGAATTACTTCCTGTCTCTGAGACGTGACGAGTGAGAAAGAGAAGGAGGCTCGACTTGGAACACGGCCCGCTAGTCCTGCTGCTGAAACCAGACTACATGAAACATCGAGTAGAAGGACAGACGGGACAGACGGGACAGAAGGGACAGACACAGGCGGGACAGAAGGGACAGACGGGACAGACACAGACGGGACAGAAGGGACAGACGGGACAGACACAGACGGACAGAAGGGACAGACGGGACAGACACAGACGGGACAGAAGGGACAGACACAGACGGGACAGACGGGACAGACGGGACAGACACAGACGGGACAGACGGGACAGACACAGACGGGACAGACGGGACAGACACAGACGGGACAGACACAGACGGGACAGACACAGACGGGACAGACGGGACAGACGGGACAGACACAGACGGGACAGAAGGGACAGACGGGACAGACGGGACAGACGGGACAGGCACATGGATCAGAACTATACAAGGAAGAAGAAGATAGAGACTGAGACTCTCCTGAACAAAAATAATTTTAGATCCAAACTCTATGCGGTGTGTGTGTGTGTGTGTGTGTGTGTGTGTGTGTGTGTGTGTGTGTGTGTGTGATGTCGGGCTCCAGATGAACCTGACCTGCACACACGTCTGCAGTGTGTGTGTGTGTGTGTGTGTGTGTGTGTGTATTGTGGCTGATAATGAGACATTTCTTGTTCTGTATCACTACACTCACACACTCACACACTCACACACACTCTCCGTGCCTGTGTGTGTTGTTTTCCTACGTTGCGGTCTGCGTGATTATTTCTAACACAATTTAAGTTTCATTTCCTCCCGGCCTTAAACTTCTGACGGGAGGTTAATTGCGAAAAAGAGACGGCGAGTCGTGTGAAGTGGAGGGATCGGATGTCTCTGTGAGAGGTGTTTGGCAGAAAGGAGCCGGCTGACTTCACTCCTACACACACACACACACGAGTCAAGGTGACTGACAGGGAGAGAGAGAGAGAGAGAGAGAGAGAGAGAGAGAGGGGGGGGGTTCCTGTGTCGTCAGCTGAAAGGTGAAGGAGAGGAAGAGGAGGGAGAGATGATGACTTCACTGTGGTTTCATCGTATCGCATCGACGGCGTGTTTGAGGCGTTCGGACGCCAGGAGTTCACCGGCGGGTCGAGCGATGATTTAGAGGCAACCTGAGAAAGCTGCGTGTGGTGGAAGACGGCAATTAGAGAAACAATTCAGTCGGAACGAGAAATTAGCTTCACTCAGTTTGGCTCAGCAACCAGGTTCTGTTCTGTGCGTGTGTGTGTGTGTGTGTGTGTGTGTGTAAGTGGCCCGGTGTGACTTTACGTGACATTGAACTGAAACGCGAGGTAATCAGCGCGGTGAAAGCAGAGACGTGATTCTAGCGTTACGATGAGCGCAGATAGCCGAGCGGAGTCGGGCGATGTCACCGCGTCTGGATCCTGTCAGGGTAACGATGAGGCAACAGGCACAGCTGCAGGCAGGAAGTGAGCCCGTAACCACGGTGAGAGGCATCATCAGGAGCGTCAGGGGACCAATAACACGGCTGCTCTGCCGACCTCACTGAGACGCTCTGTAAAGCCATCGCTCACACCTGCTTGTACCTCAGCCAAGGACGGGATGTTTAACATCCTGTCTGGTTGTACGATGTCATAAACAGACTTCAATGGAGCGTGGTACATGATGGAACATGGTGGACAGGTTGGACTTGGATCCAGAGAAGAAGATCACAGTCTAACTAATACCTGGAGGTCAACTTGGCCTTGGCAGAGGTATGAACGCTCTCAGAGGTCCCACCTGAGCTCTGTGAGGTGTGAGCGTCTACTGTTGGGTCCTCAGCTTCTCCTTTAGAAGCTCCAGCAGGGACATCTGACACAAACACAGCAGATGTTGGAATCAGGATATCAGATATCCAAGGCCGACAAACCAACATCCTCATGGAAACCAACCAGACACACTTCATCTTCATCAGACATCCACAACGGATCGCAAAACCTGACGTGTGGGAACCTGAGCCTGCGCGCGTGTGTGTGTGTGTGTGTGCGTGTGTGTGTGTGTGTGTGTGTGTGTGTGTGGTAGCACAGATAGCAGGAGTGTTTCAGATCTGCTGCATTAAGATTGATATGTGAGCTTTTACGCCAAGAAATGTTCTCCTAATTGAGTTTAACTGAAAGGAAAAACAGAAGGAGACGGAAACAGAGAGAGAGACAGAGAGAGAGAGAGAGAGAGAGGGAGAGAGAGACAAAACAGAGAGAGAGAGACAGAGACAGAGGGGGAGAGAGAACTGTAGCTGTGTCCTCTGCATGTCCTCCTCTGCTGCACAGCTCCCTTTGCTCCACTTCTCCACATGTGGAGCCTCAGACGTCTCCAGGCTTTCCTGCCCTCTCACTCTTCTTCGTCACCCTGCTCGTCTTCACCACTTCTCGTGCGGTTCTGTTGTATGACTGTAAATTCTTCTCCTCTGATTGAAGTCAATAAAATCCCCACACAAACATCTGTGACGCCCAGACAGGAAATCAAACACCAGCGGTCACGACGTGCGTTACCACAAAGTCCCTCAGTCTGTTTCCTTTATGGACGACATCGCCGATGATTCACCACAGAACACGGCTTTATTGATTGTTTTTGTTTTTATGATATTTGAGTTTTTCCATGACACATTTTTCTTTGATAAACTTGCGAAAAACACAGATGAGAGAAAACGAGCAGGGAGTGAGACAGAGAGAGTGAGACAGACAGAGAGACAGACAGGCAGGTCGGTGACTGACAGCAGCCAAAGGCCCGTCGAGCTTTCTGCTTTATTTCATGCTGAAAGTTTTATGTGGAAACACGAGGAGCTGCAGAGCCAAAGTGGCTCAACGGTCCAAAGAAGGAAGGAAAATAGTGAGCGTCGCCGTGGGAGACAAAAGGCTTCTGTTGTTCTTAAATCAACGTTAATCTGCGACTTGGCGGAGCCGCGCCTGAGGGAAGGAGAGACGGCTCGGTGTGTTCACGCTCGCCATCTGAGGGCGCCGCTGTTTATGCGGTCCAAGCCTGAGAGTCTGGAAGTCACCTCTGACCCCCGCCCACACACACACACACACACACACACACACACACACACACACACACACACAGGGATAGGCCATGAATCAGAGCTAAAGCTTCGTCTGGGGACTCGTCCACATCACAGCCGCGGTCATTGTCAGGGTCTGGAACCTTTCACGACTTTGTCCTGCGTTCCTCCTGAAGGTCGTTTCACAAAATCAGGATCAGATCAAATCAGACACAAGGACGGAATCATTTAGAGACTCGTTCATACATAGAAACGCTTCTGTACCTGATACCAAACGCTCAAACACACTGCAGCTTCTCTTCCTATTCCTTCTTCTTCTTCTTCTTCTTCTGCCTCGAAATGGAATGACGTCATCGTGGACTTGACACATTTCTTCAGCATTCCTCTCAGGAACTAAACCCTGGTGTGCATGCGAGTCGTCTCAGGTCTAAACTATGTAAACACAGGTATTGGATGTAGACGGCTTAAGACAAAGGCGTCCAAATATTCCAGATATTCCTCTGGATGTTTCCACAGAGTGTGTTGTCTCAGTGTGCACGAAGAGGCTAAACTTAGAGAGAGTAGCATGAAGGGAAACACGCAGTCGGAGCAAAAAGCATTCCTGCATATTCTCCCGGCTTCAGCGCGCTAAATGAGCAGAATTCCACCCGTGGCCGTCGATAAAGACAATGTTATTCCAGGGCTGGCGGTGTTGGGTTACGTGATGTTTGTCTCCCTGGAAACGGGCCCGTTGGACAGACGGGAGGTTTGTTGGCTGAGTCCAGATCAGAAACAGGTGAAGGATCTGTGAGCCGCTTCCTGGGAGACGACCGCCAATATCTGATCGTTAATGTTTGATGGCGAGGGGCCGATAGCAGGAAGCTACGCGCGGGTTTGATGGCGGCTGTGAGTGACGACGTGAAGCTTCACCTGAGCGCCCATCCATCTCCATTTACAGGAAGCAAAGCCAGGTCTGGACTTGATCGAGAGGCGAGCGGAGCGGCGGCCAATTTGTCATCATTTGGGTGACAACTTGTGTGAGTGACGCGCTCCCTCCTTGACCTCAGTGTGTGCGTGTGTGTGTGTGTGTGTGTGTGGTGCGCATGTGTGTGTGTGTGTGTGTGTGTGTGCTCTTTGAACTGGCAACAAGAACAAAGGAGAACAAAGAAGAGAGCAAGCGGGATGTTTTGGGTTTAAAGCCCAAACTTTTCCAAACCTTGATCATGAGGATGCTGACGCTCTCCCTGCAGCTTCCCAAATGTTCTGCGTCCTAATCTCCCGTTAATGCGTCCCCAGACTTCCTCCTCTTCAGATTTGCTCCTCCTCATCATGAAGCTATAAGGCACAGATATGTTGACCTCTGACCTTTGACCCTGAACCCCCTGTATGTTGTCATGGATCTCTATCTTGTGTGCACTTTTAAAAACTTGCACGTGTATTTTACGCAAAATTATCAATGGAGGCCCAGCGAGAGTCTGCGTGTGTGTGTGAGTGTGTGTGAGTGTGTGTGTGCTCACCTCTGAGTCAAAGGGTTCATTGAGTGATGTCAGTAACTGAACCCCTCAAACTGAAGGTAATGTATAGTTTGTGCGTTGACTTTAAAGGACGGGACAAGAAAGCAGCCATTATGAGGCGTTCAAAGCCCGCGTTGATCCCTCAGGTTTGACACGCCGCAGTGCTCGCGACCCGGCGTCTGATGGTGACGTGAGAGCTGCTGGGAGCACTTCCTGTTCTTATTTCAACATACTTAGATACTGCGTCATATTAGATTACAGGAGTCCAGAGTCTTAATCTGTCCACCGGGATTAGAACATAGAAGCTGCAGACATGAAGGCTGCGTTTAGGCCTCAAACTAACACACGGTGTCACTTCCTGTCCGCACTGTCAATCTGGCTTCTCTCTGTGTGTGTGTGTGTGTCATTACATTATACCAGCATTGATTCAACATCAAACTATTTCCTTCCAAGCCCTCCTGTTCTCCTCACACACTCTGTTAAGCTGTTAAAGGAAACAGCGGTGCAAAGTTAAAAACAAAATTAGAAACTCTGAGGGTCTTGAACTCGTCACTGTCGTCGCCCCTCCACAGTTTGGGCTTCCAGGAAAGCGGCGGCTGCGTTATTCTATTAGAAACGTGTTTAGTTTTGAAATGAAAGGCGGTGGCGGCGGCGTGGATGATCGCTGGTGAGACGTTTAGCTGTGGAGGCTGTAATGAAATAATTGGCCGTGCCGCCTCGGCCTCCACGGAGATGAAATACAGGATCGCTCTGTGTGTGTGTGTGTGTGTGTGTGTGTCCGTGTAACACACACACACACACACTCCATAGGTCCTCACACCGTTGTTCACATTGTTATTCCGAGTCGTCAGCACAATCGGCGTCCAAAATCAGAGGAAAAGTAAATGAGCTGTAATCTGTAATATCACGCAAAAGTGGGAATGAAAAGCGAGTGTGAGGCTGATTACTGCTAACGACCCGCCGCTCTGCTTCAGGAGCTGCTCCTTATTTTTACAAGCAATTGGAGGGCGAGCGAGGAACACCAGCCAGGTACGCCAGAGAGAGAGAGAGAGAGAGAGAGAGAGAGAGAGAGAGAGAGAGAGAGAGGGGGCGAATAATTACATCGACTAAAACGTTTCTCTGGCCCCAAAGTATGTTATGGAAGATTAGATCCCCAGAGAGAGAAGATTTAAAAGATCCAAACCTGATGAGGCAGACGACAGAGAGAGGAGAGAAGAAGAAGGAGGAGGAGGGAACTCTGAAACTTTGCTTTGGTTTGATTTGTTTTTACGCAGAAATGGAAGAGAAATGAGTAAAACAAGCAGCAATTACCTGGAAAACATGAGAGGTTTCCCGCTCGTTCGCCATGACGACGTAATGGACGCTGGAGGACAGAAGGAGGGGACGATCGACGGCAATCTAACGCGGTAAAGTTACCGACTTGACCTCCAGCCGTGTTTGTGTTGCAGGCAGCAGTGTTTCCTGTTTCTGTAAGTTGTTTTCTCCCCAGCATGAGCAGCAGAACTCCCAGGCCCACACAGCAGCCAGGCTCGGCTCATTTCATATTTTACTAGATGTGTTTTGGACGAGCGGAGCTGCGAGGCGACGGGACGCAAACCTATAAAGAGGGGAACCAACAGAATCTGGCTGTTTACATAATTAGCTCCAAAACACTTAAACAAACAAACAAAGTACGGAACAGAAGCTATTTCTTCGGCGTACTCACTGCTGCGCCCCTCGCTGCCCTCTAGTGGACGACGTCTGAACTGACACCACGCTCTGGTTTCTGCTGTATTGCGATTAAATCAAAGCTGCTGGATTCTTCACAAGATATATACGACTTATTAATCTGATTATGAGGGCAAATACGCTAGGAAATGTGTGTGAGTATGTAAGACAACTTTATTTACATAGACAAAGGTCACAAAGGTCACAAAGGTCACAGAGAGAAGAATAGAAGCTGATCAGATTCTACACGTACTTCAAATGGATTATTGTTTATGCTGATTTAGACATTAGAGTTTCCACAGAGCTGTCTGCTGGGGGAGAAATGTGTGTGTGCGTGAGTGTGTGAGTGTGTGTGTGTGTGTGATGCAGGATAAACGCATTAAGGAACGCTGCTCCATGGTGAGTATGTATGTATGTAGCCTGGCTGAACAGAAGCTCTTTGTTAGCAGAGAGAAACGCTCTCCCTGTGCGATCACCACAGGATCCCAGACCTCATAGAACACACACACACACACACACACACACGCACACACACAGACACACACACACGGGGGCGAGCCAAGGGAACTTATACATCAGAATGGTTCCCCTCCTATGAATGTTTAATAAGTCAGGGGGGGGTCAGTCAAAATTCACACACACACACACACACACACACACACACACACACACACACACACACACACACGCAAACTTAATGAGGGGTGTCTCACAGCTAGTGCTTCAACTGATGCCAGTAATGGTGCGATAGGGGATGGTGTGTGTCTGTGTGTGTGTGTGTGTGTGTGTGTGTGTGTGTGTGTGTGTGGCAGTGTGATGGTTGATCTACGTAGAGTTTCAACACTCTGCTCTGCTCCAATTGTTGCGTTTGGTTTCAGACTGAACACACTTTGCTCTTTGTCAGCTCAGTTGTCCTCAGTCCAAACACACACACACACACACACACACACATGGATGGTGGACGTGTCTTCTGTCCCCTCACCTTGGTGTGTCCTCCTCGTCCCCCTCAGGCCTCAGCTGCTCTGTGTGTGTTTGTTTCACTCAGACAGCCAATTAAAGTTCAGATGATGGAAACAACGTAACTACATGAAAGTGTCTGAGGTTCAGAGAGAGTGTGTGTGTGTGTGTGTGTGTGTGTGTGTGCAGGTAAGTGTCTGCACTGAAGGCTGTTTGATTCTGTCTTGTTGTGGAATGCAGCGGACACACACACACACACACACTGGCTGCTGTTTACTAAGAGTATAACTTGAGCAATCACATTTTTAAGGCAGCGGTGAAATCAACACTTATAATCTCTTTTGAGGACTTCTGCTTCAGACGGAGTCGTGTTGCTCAATGGCTCCTGGGCAGGAGAGGTTTAAGGCCACAGAGGGAGGAATTCAGACAGAAACAACACGATAATATCTGAGTGATTTGAGGAAATGTGAGTAAATCTGAGGCCCAGCGAAGCTTTGAGTCTTTAACCTCCTGTGTTTACATGAAACCTCTCTGTCCTCCCGTCCTCCCAGTGTGAGCTCATCTGAGTGGGGGTAATTCTAAAAACACACACGCAGACCCACCACACACACACACACACTCACACACACACACACACACACACACACACAGACACCCGAGGCGTGAAGCTCTGCCGACCGAATCCAATGAGTGCGTGGAGGAGATACAGCAGGTATCACCTATTAAAACGTAACAGATCACCACCTCAAAGAGAGAGAGAGAGAGAGAGAGAGAGAGAGAGAGAGAGAGAGAGAGAGAGAGAGAGAGAGAGAGAGAGAGAGAGAGAGAGAGAGAGAGAGAGAGAGAGAGAGAGACAGAGAGAGAGACAGAGAGAGAGAGAGAGAGAGAGAGAGAGAGAGAGAGAGAGAGAGAGAGAGAGAGAGAGAGAGAGAGAGAGACAGACAGAGAGAGAGAGAGAGAGAGGGCGCAAAATCCCCACTAATAGCAGTTAAGGCAGCTACACACACACTCACACACACACACACACACACACACACACACACACACACACAGGATAGACAGACAGTGATGGATTGGAGTGGGAAAATCCCGGCTGCTCAGATCCTTCAAAGGGCAAAAAAACCTGCAAAGCTCTTCAAGGCAGAGCGTCCCAGAGCGTCCCAGAGCGTCCCAGAGCTTCTCACTTTCCCCTGTAAGGAGCAGAAGCACTGGAAACTCATTGAGACACTTTATTAAGATTTCAAGTCATAAGCGCTCCTCAGCTGGGAGAGAGCTTCAGGGTTCAGACTCTTCTTCTTCAGCGCTGAGGTGAAGTGAGAGCGGCGTTCCGGGGCCCGCAGACTTTTCCACAGCAGCGGAGCAGGAACGTTGGGACGCGTTAGGGAACGAGCTAGAAGTGAGCCGTGGGATGACAGGCGGCTGAAAAAGTCGGCAAGAAAGTCGTAAAAGTTCATCCTGCTGCACGGAGCGTCAGAGGAAAACCGAGGCTCTGGAAAAGTCTGGGAAGTTAAAGAGCTGCAGCGAGACGGAGAGAGTAGGGAATCACAGCAGCAGATTGGTGACTGGGACTTCACTTAGGGAGCTTATGAGGTTTGGGAAACAGCGCCCCCTGTGGCCAAAGCAGATTAGTCGTGATCGGCGCAAACGTACCGATACTCCGACCTTTTTAGACTCAATAACACGGCTGATACTCACCATGACGACAAGCTCTGCTCTCGCTCCGTCCCATAGCAGATCGGTGAGATAAGAAGCTCCATGATCAACCAAAGCAAAGTCTTCATTCAGGACTTTGTAGCCTTTCCACAGCTCCAGCCTGTCTGGTGTGTAAACAGTCGAGGCTGCAGGCTGGCCGTGTTTTCTCCACATGAAACCAGCATATTTGGAGGTTACGCACCCGCGCAGGCAGGTAGCAACACATGCTGCTGGCTTTCACACACACACACACACACACACACACACACACACACACCTTCTACAGCTATTTACCTCCACAGTCACAAAGCAGAGGTGATATTTTTACAGCGAGGGAGAAACGGCCGCCTCACGTCGTTTGCGCGAACGGAGCGCCGGCGTGAACGTCGTGGAAACAAAAGCCCGATCCAGAAACGCCGAGCCGAACAGTCCGGCCCTTGTTTTACCTTTTACTGTTTTTTAGGAACGAGTGAGTATTTAACGGCGTTGTGAAAAGCTGGTTGATGGAGGCAGAGCTGTGTGAAGCCTCCTACCCGGGGATAGAGCTTCACACAGAGAGGCAGAGCAGTAAACAGAGCCGGAGGTCTGAGCCGCTCTGGACCCCGGGAGAGAGAGAGAGAGAGCGGGACTCAAACTAAACTGGTTTGAACCGACCGACATAACTCAGACTTGACTCCGCGTTGTTTTGCAGCAGGATTCGGCTCAAACCGGATCCTCCATTCAGGTCTCTCTGATTGTTTACTCGTCTCCTGTCGCGTCTTCACAAAGACAAACACAAAAGCCGGCAGGACTCCGGCCTCTCTGCGCGGCTCGGTAGCCTCCTTTAACGCTTCCTCCTGCTCTCTGCGGCTGCACAGGTGTCCCATAAAGACGTCCTCCTCCCATAACGTGTCTCTCTCCCTGTGTGTGTGTGCGTGTGTGTGTGTGTGTGTGTGTGTGTCCGGGCCTTGTAAAGATTTACTTTTACCAGATGCTCTCTGCCTTGTTAACGTCGGGCCCATTTCGCTCCTTGTTGCTTTGCTCCTTTAATGAGATTTCGCTTGACTGAACACGAAGTCAACAATTCGACAAGCGACCCAAAGCTATGTGAGGTTAATGCACCGCAGCGCCTCGCCATCCCGCCCCCGCCCAGACGCCACAAGCGCAGCTCACGCGGCAGGGACCGTTCCTCTCCTCCTTCGTGTCCTTCGTGTCCTTCGTGTCCCACTCGTCTGCTTTTCTGCTCCACTTACGAACCATCACAGCTTCTACATCCTCTTGTTTCTCTTTTATAAGCTCTGAAAAAGGTTTGAAGACTTTTAAATTCCTTCTAAACTCAGCTGCTGCGAGTAGACTCACAGCAAATTCAATTGATTTGATTAGAAATGAACTTGGTTGAGACAGAAAAGAGACAATAGAGGCACATGAAGATGGTGACAGAAAGACACAGCGACAGGAAAATATGCTTGACTACGCAAGAGTCAGCCAACGCTCTCACGTACACACATTCACAGAGCGGCTCATTCATTTACCCTGCGTGTGTGTGTGTGTGCTGCTTATGTGCAGGCCTGCGTGCGTGTGTGTGTGTGTGTGTGTGTGTGTGTGTGTGTGTGTGTGTGTGCGCTGCCATGGGGCCGCCCTGGCCTCAAGCGCGTCGTCTCTGTCGTAGGAGTCTGAAATGTGTCGCTGTGGTGAGTTTATGGTTCAGACAGTGGAGCCCAGATAATCATCCTCCAATCCTCTCTGGAAACTCAAGATGTTCTGGTTTTATTTCCCCTTATTTGGCCGCTCTTGTCTGCTGATTTGCAAGTTTCTTATGACTTTTCTCTCTGGTGCCAAACAGAAAGCAACGCAGGATGGAGAGGCAGTAAAACACGATATTGTCCTCTGCAACATATGTGATATTATTTTCTCCGCTCCGTTCTGAAATGACTTCTCCCTTTTTGTTTTTCTGTGGCGAGTCGTTAAAATGAGTCATACGTGCTGGTAAATGGAGCCGAAGACGTCCTGAACACGAGACCTCACGCTGGCGTCGCTCGGCTCTGGACCGTAAAGATTTAACTGAGTGGACACAACAAGGGCCGCCCGTTCGGGTTTAATCACCCCCGCATTCCAGCTCGCAGAGACGGGGTGGGAATTCGGCTTTGGCAGAGGTATGAACTCTGAGTGCCTTCTAATTATGAGTTCTGTCCGTAACGTGGTTGAAGAGGACGATTATCACAGATCTGAGTGAACATATTTGACTTTATTAATGCTTTTAAACAACTTCAAGCGCGTCCACGCTGCTGCAGCTCCGTCCCGTCCCGTCCCGTCCCGTCCCGTCCCGTCCCGTCCCGTCCCGTCCCGTCCCGTCCCGTCCCCTCCCGTCCCCTCCCCTCCCCTCTCGTCTGGTCTGTCTCGTCTCCGGCGGGCGGCGCGGAGGGTCGGCGTGGCTCTCGTTAGCGTGGGGGCCATTTAGAGTTGATTATATGGAGCTGGCCCGGCTCTAAAGCTTCCCTTCATGAGCGATCACCCGGACAAACCGCACGTCCGACTGTCAATATGACGGCTGTTGCCAGGCGGCCAAACACAGCTTGATGGAATGTTGGTGTTTAATCAGAAGACAAATGCCATATTTTGAGCAGTTTGTTTTTACGGCCCAGCAGGGGTGTGTGAGCGCGTATGTGTGTGTGTGTGTGTGTGTGTGTGTGTGTGTGTGTGTTCTACAATGTGTTTGAGTGCTTTTCTGCGTGTGATTGAGCATGCATGACGTGTGTATGTAAGAGAGTGTGAGAGAGCAGCTATGAATGTGTGCATGTCATTTTGCACTTCATGCAAATGAAGAGTTTGTGTGTGCGCTGTATGGGTGTGTGTGTGTGTGTGTGTGAAAGAGAGACGGTGAGAGCGGGAGAGTATCCTGCATATATGGCAGCTTTTTTCCCTCTGTTTTAGCATTTATATACGTGTGTGTGTGTGTGTGTGTGTGTGTGTGTGTGTGTGTGTGTGTGTGTGTGTGTGTGCGTGTGTGTGTGTGGAGGCAGGGGCCCAGTGTGGCCACCCATGATGATTGTGGGGCCTCACAGCTTGGATCAACTGCAAGACAAAACACATCTGAGCCCCGCTGAGCTCTCCTGTAAAGAGCCGGTTAATGGCTCTGCTCTGAGAACACAAACACGGCGTACACACACACAGGAGCCGCCATTGTGCCGCTCCGTGCCGCTCCGCGCCGCTCCGTGCCGCTCTGTGCCGCTCTGCCTCCTGTCCCGCCCTTTGATGCTGCACAATACGACTGAATGATTATAAAGGAGGGTTTGTGGATGAAGGTGAAACTTTAATGTCGTAACAAACACACACACACACACACACACACCACAGAGAGGCAACTGACTGAAGGAGGGATTTGTGTTGGATGGATGAAGACTTTATTTGGGGCTTTTCCTTCCCGGAGCTCTGAGTTACAGGTTTGATCAGAAGTCCTCAACCAGACCCGTTCCCTCCTTGGCCCCACTTAGTTTCAGTCCTCGTCCCTTCTTGCTGAGGCAGGAAGTCATGAGGTTTCAGCTTCCTGCCCTGGTGTTGATGCAGTGTGGTGCAGAGGAGGGGCGTGGCCCAGGCTGGGACCTGATAAGACCTGAATCCTGATCCCAAACCTGTAAACAAGATTGTTTATCGTTACGTCTCTGTCCTAAACACAACAGCGCCACCTGCTGCGGTAAAAAGGTGAACTGGTCCTTTAACACCGGAGCATTGATCCATCATCATCATCATCATCAGCTTCTACATTCAAACAGCAAACTCAGTCAAAACAAGATCATTTAGAAAGTATTCATGTTTTATGAGCCATGACTCCGTGGAATCCTGTGATTCCTGCGGTTTCTGCGTCTCTGTTGTTCCTTCAGTTTGACTCTTGGCTCGTCGGGCCTCTGCTTGATTGTTGATCAGTCAGATGGATGTGGATTGGTTCCGTCGGAGCTTCCAGCCCCTTAAATCACTTCCACCCCGGACACACAGGCAGGAGGATGTGGGAGCGCTCGGTCCAAACCCCTGAACTGGATACTTGGTGTTTTCCTAGCCCCTGATAAGACCGGGACCCCGTCCTGGGCCAAGACCTGCCGCTCTCCCCGGGTCAGCGGGTCTTTGTGTGGGCAGAGGGCCCAACCTGCTCACTGAGCGCCGCTCTGTTTCCACGGCAGAGGAAACAAATAAATTGGATATTTGTGCCTTCCCAGTCAATAATCTGGAACCTTTGGGAAGAATGTTCCTTTTCATTCCCCGCTCTGGACCCGGAGTGTGTTTGTGCAATTGGTGTGCGTTTGTGTGCGTTTGTGTGCGTTTGTGTGCGTTTGTGTGTGTGTTTACTGGATGCGTCCAAACCCGCGGCCCAAGGTCAAACTGGCTCCCAGTCACGAAAATCATGAATCAAAAACCGCAGGAGTTCAGCCAGCCACACACACACACACACACACACACACACACACACAGCGTAAACACGGAGAGGAAAACACCCAGAATGCCCGGAATGCTGCTCAGCCAATCCCATCAGCCCTGCACCCCTGCGTGTGCGTGTGTGTGTGTGTCTGTGTGTGTGTGTGTGTGTGTGTGTGTGTGTGTGTGTGTGCTCTGCTTCTTCTCTCTCTGATTTCTTCCTGAGATAATCCATCACAATATCTCAGATCTGTGACTTCTGCTTTCCTTCGCCAACAAGACGGAATCAGCAGAGTGGAGTGTGTGTGTGATCAGGACTGAGATTTGGGATCAAACGTGTTGAATCAGTGTGAACACGTTAATGAGGTCATGCGTGTTTAAGAGCAGCTTCAGATGGAAACAGAGAGACGACGCAGAATACAACATCTTCTTCTTCTTCTTCTTCTTCTTCTTCTTCTTCTTCTACCGTCTGTGGTTTTGTTTCCTGGAGTCTGATTTCTGGTCCAGATCTGAATCCCGATGTGAGCCCGTCTGCCCCCACTGTGACATGAGCGAGACGCGGCCGGCAGACTAAATAATGACTCGATCTCTGAAACACGCCGCCGCCGCTGCACGACTTCCTAATATCCATTCAACACTTACTTCCTGTCTGTTCTGCCTTTTTTTCCCCTCCCAATCCAGGAAAACCACATGCACAGACGCTCCATATGATCTGCAGCGTATCTTAAGACAATAAAGCCCCCGACTGCAGGCCGAGCGAGGCGGCGGCGGCGGCGGCGGGCGGCGGCCAGAGGAGCTCGTGTTTGGTTTCCTGTTTGGTGGTTTGGGAGAGAAAAGACGCTCAGGAAATCAAAGAGCTGAACAAAGATCGTCTGTCTCTCCTCTGACAGGGAGAGAAATGACTGAGGGTTGTGATTAATGAAATTACAGAGTCAGGAAGCACACACACACACACACACATCCACACGCACACACGCACACGCACACACACACACACACACAGAAAGCACGGGCACCCGGAGGAGGCATGGATCTAATATCCATCAGTGAGACGAGATGACACGACTGCTGCACGGGAACGTTCACACACCTCAGCCGCCTCAGCTGTGTGTCCTGAGGCATTTATCTTTGGCAGGCACACACACCCTCACTCACTTACACACTTACACACACGCTCACACACACACACACACACACGCGCTCTCACTGGAGCTGGAGGAGCGTCAACTGTCATGAAAGTTAAGGATGGAATCTTAGTTAATAAGAATAATGGTGTTATTATTACAGTGAGGTAATGGCAGAAGGAGCAGCCAATGTCACACACACACACACACACCCTAACCCATTATACACCTGTTCATGCAGACTTACACACCCTAACACTTAAACTAAACAGACATGCACACACCCTGGCTACCTTCACACACACACACACACGCACGCACGCACACACACACACACACACACACACACACACACACACACACACACAGAGGCAGTAATGGAAACATAGCTCCAGTTCCGTGTGCAGAGCTGCAGCTCAGTTTTCTCTCTCTGTTGTTGGGAAACCGTTTTTTAAAATCCACGTAAACAAGTCAGCAGTTATTGATCGATTGGAATTTTCTATGGAGATTATTGAGGGAAAGTTTGATTTCTCCTGATTCACAGAGAGAACAAACATCCTGACCTCACCGTCCTTTAAGAGGTCGGATCGTTTTACTGTAATCAGCTCGTCCCCAGTCACACACACACACACACACGCACACACACACACACACACACACACACACAATCTGATGGTCTGTCTGCTCTGGTAATGAGCAGGTAAACAGAGATGAGAGTAGACGGCTGCATTTACCTTTAACAATGGACACACACACACACACACACACATGATACGTACACAGAGAGAAACACTAACTGCTGGGTGTGTGTGTGTGTGTGTGTGTGTGTGTGTGTGTTTAAAACAGAAACAATAAAGAAGAGATTGAGAAATCAGTCCACAGTAACAGATCGAGTCGATGAAACGTTCTCTGGTATGGAAATGATACAAGGCAAAATGTGTGTGTGTGTGTGTGTGTGAGAGAGACGTGCTGGCTGCTCTCCACACACACACTTGTATCATTGTCAGCCCTTACGTGTGGTTAGTCACACGTGTTTACCAGCTGACGCGTGTTCTGCTGCGTCTTCATTCATGTCCGTCTGACTTTCATCAACGCCGGGCTGAAAGGATTCTTTGTGCTGAAGCGAAAGCAGCATGAACACGTAGAGAAACCAAAGGCAGCGCGCAGGTGGAGGCCCTTTGACCCCGAGGTCACGCTGCATCATGCATTATGCACACGGCGGCCGTCTCTTCCGTCTGAGAGCGTGCGTCGGCCGCCACGTGGAGATCCAGGCCACGATGGAACAATCTGCACATCAAATGATCCGTTCAGAGGAGCGATTGGAACAAGATGGACGCCGCAGCGGGAACGTGATTGGTAAAATATGGGCTACAAATTATTGACAGGGATCCTCGCCACCCAAAAGCATCCAGAGTACAGGAGAGGAGGCGGGGCCGACGGGCGGATGCGGCGCTCCGATTTACGGCCCCGGCTCGGCTCGGCTCGTCCTCTGGGAAGAATTAGGGAAGAGAGCAAAGGACGGAGGGGAAGAAGAGTGATGGGGTGAGAGGACGAAGGGGCGAGGAGGGTGTGAAGCAGTAAAATACAGGAAGTGCGGGACAGGAGAAGAAGACAAAAAAGGTGGCGACCCCTCAATCACGCCTGTTATCGTTAGACGCCTCCACGCCTCGGCCAGGACGTTTACGACGAGCTGCGGCGGCGTGGTGCGTCTGGGGCCTGAGGAGGTCTCTGTGGTGAAGAAGAAACTGTGACTTCTTCATCACTCAGCGGCGGTGAAACAACGCAGAGGGAAACACAGAAGATAGGAAAAGATCAGAAACACACAGAGGAAGGAGAGGAAGAACGAGCTGAGGGTTCAGATCCCACATTGATCCATCAGTGACACGTCTGAAGCAAACACAGCTCTGTCACTGCTGCAGCCACATCACAGACACACACACACACACACACACACACACACACACACACAGAGCTGCAGCGGCTCACTTTACTGCCTCTGTACTCGTGTTGCTCTGGAGCTGTTAGAAGTGCGATGCAGAGCAGCAGAGTTTACGATGTGGTCACCACCAGATGACTCCTCAAGGCTCTGAGATGATTTCTGCCCGTGGAGCCGCTCGGCCTCAGAGAAGTCAAAACCGGCGAGCGGTAACGGGGCCTGGGGGGAAGGAGAACGGGGGCCTGCTGGGGAAAAGGGGGACGGGATGATGGAGAGCGCCGAGGGCTCGTAAAACTCCGTCCGGGGGCCGGCGAGGCCTCGGCGAGCTTCACGCGGGCCGAGGTTAACGGCCCCGCCGCGGTGGAGGGTCCGGACCCGGGGCCTGTTTATCCTGGATCCAGCAGGGAGACGGACACAATGGAGGCTCCAAGCACAGATGGATGGACTTTACAGGACATGAGAGAGTAGAACTGAGAGAGAGAGGGAGAGAGAGAGAGAGAGAGAGAGAGAGAGAGAGAGAGAGAGAGAGAGAGAGAGAGAGAGAAGTACTGAGAGAGTGAATACAGTGGACGATTGTGCCACCTAACGTGCAGGATGATTGACGTGTGTGTTGTGTGTGCTGTGTGTGTTGTGTGTGCTGTGTGTGCTGTGTGTGCTGTGTGTGCTGTGTGTGCTGTGTGTGCTGTGTGTGCTGTGTGTGCTGTGTGTGCTGTGTGTGTTGTGTGTGTTGTGTGTCAGCATGGTGAGGTTTAAGCTCCACTCTTAAATCCTCCTCCTGGTTCTTCTCCAGATCTGGGCGTCGCTCCACGTGAAGCTTCACACCATCTAGCAGCGATGAAGCGTGTTTGATCCAGACACACACACACACACACACACACACACACACCGCATTGACACGCCGGCCGTGTTCCCGGCTTCCTGTAGAGAGTCCACTCTCTAATGTCACGCTTGACTGAAGCTCTGCACCCAGGGCCACATTATCTCCAGTGTGTGTTTGTGTGTGTGTGTGTGTGTGTGTGTGTGTGTGTGTGTGTGTGTGTGTGTGTGTGTGTGTGTGTGAGTGAACACTTGGTTTGTACAGTAAAACTCCAACTCTTGAATTGTTCACATTCCGCTCCACTTCTTCTCTCATCAGAGCCAAATGGGATTCAAACCTACAAAAGCTTTGCTCTGATTGGCCGTTTGATTCTGTGACATGCTGACATCAGCGTGTCACACACACACCTGGTCACACACGCCCACATGGCCAATCAGAGCAGACCTGGCCTGACCTTTGACCTCTCTTGGAGCTGATGGATGCTTTTATAAACTCTCTGCTGTCTGATGACTCTTATCTTCACATGCAATCTGTGGCTGTTTCTCGTTCTCGTTTCCTTTTGGCAGCGCAGCACGAAGGCTCTCTCCTCCTCCTCCTCCTCCTCCTCCTCCACTTCACTCTGCACCTCTTTCCTGAAGACGACCATCTGCAGAGAGGATCAAACAGCAGAGGGGAGGAGCCTGGAGCAGAGGTCAGGCCGGGGTCTGGAGTCCTGCAGGGGTCAAGACCCAGAGCTCCTGCAGATGAACTTCAGATGAGGAAATGATGGACAGAGGAAAGACTGAATGTCTCCACAGCGACACTCTGATGAATCTGTGCGTGTTTGTGCTCTGGCGGCGTCGCCGGGCCGCTCGCCTCCCTGTTCTGTTCTGTTCTGGTTGCCGAGGAGGAGAAGTGTTTGGAAAGGTGATTGGCGGCCTGGCTGACGGAGGGAATGCGTCCCCAGGGTTCCCCGCCTTGCAACAGGCTGCGAGAGTTGACGTGCCCTCCAGCAAGGAACGCCAGCATTAATTGCAGCTGCCGGAGCGTCCGGCGCTGGACGAGCGTGTGGCTCCCAGATGTGGACGGGCGGAACCGAGTGTGAGAAATGGCGAGTGTGAAAGGGAGCAGATGTGTGAAGTTCCCCTGCAGAGGTGGAAGCTTTCAGTTTCACTCTGCACATTCCAACTGGCAGGGAAACCAGGCTGCAAACAAAGGCTGCAAAGATACACAGGAGGGAGTGAAAGGCCACATAGTAAAAAGTAAAGAGTCGGCTTAGAACGTTTCCTTTGATTTAAGGTGACATCAGAATGAAACATGGAGCAGGATCTGAACCAGGAGAGAGAATGGAAGTGAAATAAAGAAACAACAGCATGAAGTACACACACAGGGCTGAGAGGGAAGAGGTGAGGAAGGGAGTAGGACACAAGGAAGGCCGAAAGGAAAGATGGAGTGGGGGCACAGAAGGTAGGAGAGGAGGAAACGAGGGAAGGAAAGCAAAAAAAGGATGAGAAAACCTGCAGGTAAAGACAATGACAGCCATGTTGCTCCCTCTCTCTCTCTCTCTCTCTCTCTGGGCCTTGAGCTCAGAGTGTGTTGAGTATGTTCAGCGTGTTCAACATGTTCAGCTGCGGTCGCCTCGTCGTCTCGTTTTGCTCTCAGGAGACGCGTGATGAGGATTTCCGCTGAAAGAGCAGCAGAATTCCTCCCCGGCGAGCGTGGGGAGCGTTCCCCGGAGCCACGTTCAGTACGGCGGGCGCTTTACGAGCCGGCGGTGTAACTTTCCCCCTCTCTGCTTTCATTCCTTCACATATCCTCCCCGTGTGAGTGAATGTGCACGCTCACTTCTTCACCTTCTGCTGATTTACGCGGCGTATTGAACTTTTACACTCCCCTGACTCCTCTGACTCCTCGCTCTCCTCCCTCTCCTCCCTCACAAAGATGGATTTCCTCGCCTGACTACTCCCTTAAACTGCGCAATTACCATTGTTTTCGTTTTTAAATAATCGACGTATCTCAGCCAGGACGCAATTATCATTAGGATATCCTTTTCCACCGGGCAGTAATAAGTCACAGTGGGATCTGGGCCGAGCCGGGTCGCTCCCTGGGTGCCGTGCTGACGGATCTGAGGCCCGACTCAAAAACAACAGGACGCTCTTTAATCCCGCCGCTCCACTTTACACGTTAGCACGATCGCTCGCTTTAATTAGGGGAACGCCGGAGCGAGAGGTGACATCAAACACGCAGGCCCCCCCGACGCAGGCGATCGCCCAGCATGCACCTCTGCCGCCGGACGGGGCGGCGCGTCACGCCGGCTGCAGTGGAAAATCTGATTCCTTCACAATTCCCTGTAACACGGGGAGGGAGGCCTGCCAAGCTGCATCACTGGGTCCATTTGTCTGGTGGCTGCTTTTACGGCGTTCAGGGCGCCACTGAGCTCTAAAACTTGCCTCGGTGTTGGGAGCACAGCAGGTCAGCGGGACCTCCTAGGGGCCGGGTCACACCAGAACACGGGGCGGAGACGCAGGCGCTGGAAAACCTCTGTTCTTCTGTGAACAATGGAGAAAGCTGCGTTTCATTTCACGGGAAGCATCTGTGAGGGACGCCGGCTTTGTGTCCACACAGGCTGAGGACACACAGCTGAGCCTGAGTGTCCACACAGGCTGAGGACACACAGCTGAGCCTGAGTGTCCTGAATGGGACGCGGCCTGAAACATGTCTCATCATGTTTACTACAGAAAAAGAGGCGGTTAAATCAACACCTAAGTCCTTTCTGTTCTTTATGGTGTGACAGAGGAATTAAAGATAGATTTAATGGTCGATTGCAATGGTTTCTGGGAAATCCCGTAGATGGAAAAGATAAGGATTCCTTTAAAGGACGTTTCCCACAAAACGAGACGCTTTTCATCATCTGTGTCCGTCTGTTTCCTGTCTCAGCCTCCATCACACACACACACACACACACACACACACACACACACACACACACACACACAGCTAGGACAGTAGATCTCCTCTGCTTGCTTCTCTCTGATCATCACGTCTGTTTACATGAACCCAACATGATGTGAAGTGTTGCAGGCTGAGTTTGGCTTTAAAAACAGACTATAACAGGAACAAGCAGCTGAGTTGTAGACACACACACACACACACACACACACACATGCTTGTATAATTACACACTTTGATGGTACACATTGATACTTTCTGCAGATTCCATGACTCATGAATGGTGCAGCCTCTAATCCCCACCCCTTCAAATTATCTCCCAGCCCCCCCACACAAACCCCCCTCCACACACACACACACACACGCACACACGCATACCCCCCCGGGTTCTGGAAACCACTTGAGAGGCGGAGGGAGACGGGGATGTCAGCAGAGGAGGCGGGTGGAGAAAATCCATCTCCAGCTCGTCTGTCAGCCATCAGTCATCAGGGCGAGCAGTGACCTCAGCAGAGGCCGCAGAGGTCGAGACAGCGCTGTCCATCTCTCTTACACCAGCCGTGAATAAACACAGGCCAGCGTGCGGGTGTGCGTGTCCGTCAGGGTGAGTACACGCACGCTCAAAGACACAGAGATCCCACACACACACACACACACACACACACACACACACACCCCGGCTCGCACGCACACGCACAGCCTCGTGCCGACTCCACTGGTATAATTAGAAACATTTGGGATCATTTGCAAAGGGAACACGAGCTCTGATGGGATCCAGATGCACTACTGGGTTTCACCGAAATACAGGAACCCTTATTTACGAGGGACCATTACTGGCTCCTCACCCGGGGAGGTGTGTGTATGTGTGTGTACGCCTCTGTTTGTGCTGATACTGAATGCTTGTTTCTGGATACATCGTCCATATTCAGGTCAGATTCAGTTTAATAGCTTTTTGGGAGGAAAATGAGGGATTGTTCGTCACGCCAACCTTAGTCAGTGTGTGTGTGTGTGTGTGTGTGTGTGTGTGTGTGTGTGTGTGTGTGTGTGTGTGTGTGTGTGTTGGCATTACATCCTGATGACTCCAAAGCAGAATTACAAAGCAGCATTCCATTTAATTATGATTATAAAAAAGGCAATAAAGAAGACAACTGGGCTTTGTTAAGTGAATCAGAAACAGAATTCTGAGTGCAGTTTGTGTTTCCTCCCTCTTCTGTCTTCTTCCTCTTCTTCATCTTCATCCTCACACCCCTTGGTGAATGATCTTTCCTGTCGAGAAGAAGTAAAGTCACGCTGTTAGTTTATTTCTGCCTGTTAAACTCCTCTAAACTTAAACTCTCCCGCTGTTTGCTGTGCTGTCATTTGTTGCGCTTTGCTGCCCTCCTGTGGCGAACAGACGCTACAGCCTGTGAAGAAGAAGCCTTTCAACTTCACTGGTTGGTTACAAACTCATTCCCTGCATGTAAGCATTCATTATACTCAGAGAGCTTTAGCAGCCATCCCGGCGTTTCCATAGATACCAAATAGAGCAGCATTCATTTAGAGGGAAATGTAATAATAATGTTTCCATTTGATGCCATGCAGCTGTGAACTTAGCTGCTGTCTGGGATGGAACACTTAATAATTATGAGGTCATAGAGCTTCAGGAGTTGTTAATACTTCTTTGTCTTTAAATTCAGACAAACCTTTAAGAGTTTAGGTGAGTTTAAGTACAAACTAATCAGTGACCTCATGCTCGGCTGTAAAACGTCTCTATGTTGAATCTTCCTGCAGCTTCAACCACAAAACACCCTGACCTTCTCATCCAGGTGACCTCTAAACGATGCCACAGTCGACCTCCAAACTCTCTGCTCGCTCTCGTCTGTGTCCTCAGTCTGCAGAAACACATAACACACATGCATTCACATCACACACACTCAGTCTGTAGGGTGGATCAGGTTCAGAGAGCAACATCACCGACCTCTCTGCAGAGTTTAGGGTCATCAAAAGAGATCAGTCTGACCGATTCTGTCTCTCGTGCTCCCCACGTCCTTTGTCCCCACTTCCTGTTCAGATCTTGCAGGTAGTTCTTGAACCAGCGTTGGTACCGTCGCCTACGTGACTGTGATGTCGCTCATGTGCCGGTGAACTGCTCGATGGCAGGAAGGACTCCTGAGAGGAACACCAGAGTGGGAACAGACAGCTCCGTGTGAGTACTGTGTGTGTGTGTGTGTGTGTGTGTGTGTGTGTGTGTGTGTGTGTACCTGGGTCAGGCCGACAGAGCGCCAGTCGCACCTCCGATGGTGAGTTCTTGAACAGCTTTAGCACCTTCTACAGGACAAAGAGAGAACTGTGACTGTAAAGACTGTTAGGGAGCCAAAACTACACAAAGGATAGATGATGTCACCTCTCATATCATACCGGGTAGGACAGCTCCTTGATGGGCTGACCGTTGATGGCCAGGATGACGTCGCCCTCCTGGATGCGGCCGCTCTGCTGCGCCGGTTGGCCGTGGAACAGCTGCTTCACCCGGACCAGGCTGCCAAAGTCGGGCGTGGGGGGGTCCAGCTCACACATGATGAAGCTGAAGCCCAGGCCGCTGGCGCCCTTCTTCAGGGTGACCTCCATCGTGTTCTCTGAGGGTTTAGATGAGACGCAGTCCGCTGTCATGTCAGCACACGCGAGGGCGGCGGATAAAGGCGGACAGACGGGATAATGTGCGGCAGGGAGATAAGAGGAAGAAGGTCAGGATCAAAGGCGGGGATGAGGTGAGGAAGTAAGGAAGATCAAGGGAGCGCTGGAAGTGTGTGAAGGTTCACCTTCAGGCGTCTGGGCTGCTGGTATTAGAGAGCAAACCAGCTTAGAGTGAGCCCCCCCCCCCCCCCCCCCCCCTCCCCACGCAACTTCCTCCTCAGCCACCTTCACTCACTTAGCAACACTCACACAATACTGCCAGATTCCCAGATTCCGGAATATCAGAAATGTTTTGCAATTAAGGAATTTAATCAGAAGTTTTGCAGGACATTTGTGAATCCTGCAGTTTAAAGGGTTAATTTGTTATTTTCTTGCAGTTTATAAGTTTATAGGCCCCATTGAGGAACCTGAGCTGGTTGCAGATGTGTGGGTGCAGCAGGTAGGAAGGTTAGGGAGGAGATAGTGAGATGTTCTCCTACCCTCGGTCATGAAGCTGTAGTCCCTGGGTCGGGTCGCAGAGGTCAGGATGGCCGGACAGCTGTTGTTCCTCATGTAGCTGTGAGTGGGGCTGATGCTGCATGGTGAGAGGCTGCTGTCTGTGTGTGGACTCACCGAGAGCCTGGGCAGCATGGAGGACATGGACTCCCTCTCCAGAACCAGAGTGACCGCCTGGAGGAGACACAGAGAGAGAGAGAGAGAGAGAGAGAGAGATGTTTCTGCTCATTAGTGTGGAGCATCATCAGTCACCAGAGCTTCCAGGTGTTTCCGGGCTTCACCTCTGCCGTTCTCCTCAGACACTCCACCGCCTGCTGGTAGGTGAATCCCTGGAAGCTCCGCCCATCCACCTCCAGCAGCCGATCACCCGTGTGAACGCGTCCGTCTCTCTCTGCCGCTCCTCCGGGGACCAGGCTCCGGATGTAGATCCCTCCGCCGCCGTCCTGACAACAGTGATGGACGTTTAACATGTTAGATGTCAGGAAAGAGTTGCGTTAGTGTGTGTATGTGTATGAGTGTGTGTGAGTGTGTGCGTGTGTGTGTGTTCCTCACGGAGATGCTGATGCCCAGACTTCCTGCTATCTTCCTGAGCTCCACTGTGACCTCCTCCGGCCTCACACACATCAGAGAGGAGGACAGGGAGCAGCCGTCCTGAGAGACACAACAGAGACACATGGACCAACAGTCTCTCCAGGCTCTCCATCTGTCCCTCGTCATCCCAGCATGGTCCTACCTGTGCGTTGAGGATGCGTACGTCTCTCGGGACGTTCAGCCAGTTGCCGGTCTTTGGCGTCATCATCGCCGTGACGATTTCATCCAGGCTGTCGGCTGTCAATCGTCCGTCAGTCAGCAGCGTGTTCTGGGACTCAAAGTGTCTCAGCACCTGTGAGCGCTCGCTGCAGGGACTGAGGGCCGCTGGGGGTCAAAGGGGAGGAGTCAGGTCACGCCACGTAACTTTACACGCCCGAGTGGACCACATCACACACACTCACACACTCACACAGTCACACACCTTTTGGCTGTGAGACGATGAGCTGCACCTCCTCAGGGCTGCCCTGCATGACCTCTGTGGCCTCGCTGAAGGTCACGCCCTCCAGGCTCACGTGGTTCAAAGAGATCAGACGACCACCTGAGGGCAAAGGTCACAGTGAGACGCTGCTGGTGTCCAGTAACAGAGTCTCTCCTCTCTCCTCTCTCCTCTGCTTTACTACTACACAGGCTCTGCACCCTTTGACCTCAACTAAGAGATGTGTGTCATTTTAATCGTATCAAGTAATGAAGTTATCCAAGTCATTGATTGACAGACCAGGTCGTATGCGTCCGTCTCTATCAGCAGGTCCCCCGGGCACGACGGAGGCCACAAAGATGCCCAGGTCGTAGCGTCCCACTGTGTCCTCTCCCACGATCAGGATACCTGAGTGGACACAGAGCGGAGAGACTCGTCTGAAGCAAACCGTCCATGCAGCCCTGCTAAAGTACCTGACAGAGGGGGGAGGATCCAGAACCTGAGCTCACCCAGGCCCAGCTTGGGGTCTTTGTTTAAGGAGATGCAGATCACTTCCCTCTCAGACACCGATGCTGCTTTAGGTGGAGTTTCTGTGAGACAGACGACACAGTGAGACGTAAACTAAACCCATTCAGGAATCGACTCTGGGGTCAAATGTGCGCCTGACCTCTGGTTGCAGAGGAGCTGGACCGAGCTTCAGAGCCGCTCTTCTGCGAGCAGGCCGGGGAGCGCATGCCGGTGCTGCTGGGCTGGCTGCTGGAGCCCGTGCTGCAGGAGTGAAAACGCATGAGTGGTGGGAATGGAGATGAATTCAGATACGTGAGGTGATGTATGGGCGCCATAGTGACCCACCTCTGCTCGTTGAGGCTCTGGCGCTGCTGTTTGATGCGGGTCTCGATCCTGGCGGCGATGTCGTCACACAGCTTGGTCATGCAGTCGTTCTGCTGCGTGTTCAGGCCGCTGTCGTCTTGCGGCATCTCCGAGCACGAGAAGCACTTGAGCCGGCTGCTCTGAGCGCGAAACGCAGCGGCGTACTGCACCATGCTGCCATCTGCAGGCGAAACAGCCAAACAACACGTCCAACATGCACCTCTGTGCAGGTACTGAGGGACAGAATGTTCCGGGCTGTCTGACTGACCTGAGGCCAGGTTGTGGCTGAGCCTGCGAGAGTTCATCTCGTTGTTGAACTTGTGTTGGGATGAGCAGAGGTCACACAGGTACCTGGCGACCTTTGACCTCTCTGTGATGAACGTGTGTTTCTTCTTGCCTCCCCGGCTCTCGATCACAAACTTCCTCCTCTGCAGAAACATGAAGGAGAAGGGAACAAAGAGAATGAGCCAACGTGTTAAAGCGTCAAGCTCCTGTCAGCCTCTTTGTCCCGCTGTCGCTCTCACGTTGGACGAGATGGTCGCTGTGTCCTTCCAGTGGAACGTCTGGCTGGTGGAGCGGCAGCCATCTTTAATCTCGTAGACAATCACTCCTTTGGCACAGATCCCGAGAATAATCTCTCCTTCTAAAGGCTTTTTCTCACGCATCACGCGGTGGAACAGCACGCCGTACTCCGGCAGCTGCTGACACACCTGAAGAGAAGAAGAAGAAGAAGTCTCAGCGGTGAGAGAGCAGGCGTATGGATTACATCATCTCTGTACCATTCAGTCACCCCTCGTTTTCCTTGCAAACACCAACATTATTGAGTATCTGTCTGTCTGTAATAATGACCTTGAGGAAGCCGAGCTCTGATTCGTCGGTGAGCATCTGGGCGTTGTTGGTGTGAAGCCGGAGCAGCTCCTCCTGGATGTTGGGCAAGGCACGTTTCTCCATCACGCTCTTGGAGACGTACTGGTCGGGACGATAGTAGTTCCTGCCCCACACCTGCAGAGCAACCAGCAAACCCTCCTCGTGACGCCATTCCACTTTACATTACGCTAATCTGTGGCCATGACAACAGATGAAGCCGTACCTCGGTCATGCAGTCTCCGTACTCCGCCTGCAGGGCCAGAGCGGCGAGGTAGAGCGCCGTCTCCTCGTGGCAGGACAGCCGGTCCTCCAGCAGGTCCCTCCTCAGCTGGAGGTAATACTGGTGTCGGGTCTGCTTGTGCCTGATGAGACCGCGTCACAATAACATACAGGAAGCTACACATCGCTTTGTTTCAGATATGAGGTCATGAGGCAAACAAATACTCACAGAAGAAGAGAGACGTCGCTGACAAAGAATTTGACCCGGAAGAAAAGTGCAAAGGAGGTGGTGGGAACTTTCTTCCAGCTCTCCGGAGCGACTTTACTGATTTTGGTGTCGTTGTCCACAAAGTAAAACTCGTTATCTGATGAGAGAAGACAAACAGCATGAAGACCTGTGGCCTGTCGCTCCTCAGCCTCTCCATCGTCCCCTCGCCCAGTTGCTCGGTTACCGTCAGTGTAAGCCAGGCCGAAGTAGAAATGCTCGGGCATGTTGGAATGAGCCACGATCATGTCCAGGACGTCTCCTCCTCTGGACTTCACCTCACACTTCACCAGGATGCTCTGGCCGTTTGGCATCACCACGCTGAGCTCCCGCTGGGTGATGGGAGACTTCCCTTTCTTCGCCTGCAGGAGACGGAAATCAAGTTAACTTTGCTGATGATGATGATGATGATGACGATGATGATGAAGATAAAGTGATGGGATGGATCTCAGAGACGCCTTCAGGGACGCTGTAACCTTTGGATGAAGTCGAGTTAAAGGAGAGAAGGAGGATCTTATTGAAAATTATGTAAATGCCGACACGTAATTCAAATTGATGACAGCAAAACACTGACATTTAAACATGCTGATGTATTCTTGACCTTCTGTCTCATCCCTGTCAGGTCTCTGTGGGCCTTCCATTAGGTGTGTCCCTTTAAAGCTGCAGTCAGTCATTTGAAAGCACTTTTTAGCCTGGTTCTGACTTTAGGGTTGAAGTTATCCCTGACTCACCACGATGGATCCAGGCAGCTCCAGAACGACCTGCGGCTCCTCTGACATCCTGATAAACTCGGGGCCCATGTCCTTCAGAACACACATACACAGCAGTGTGTCACCATCAGAACTCATCATAACATCTGGACGCCTGGATGACACAGCACAGGTGCCACGCTCTCACCTTCGCCTTCTTATCAGCCAGACTCATTGTGGACTCAAAGTGTGTGAGCGATCGTGAGTTGACTCGTCGGCTGCCGTCCATGTACGGACTGCAGGGGCCGCGAGGGAGCGGAGGCCAGCAGCTGTAACCGTCCTGGAGTCGACCTCCGGACGGCATCCTGATGGAAATTCATTTATCGATGATTTTGAAGTAATCATGGCTGCAAACATCAACAATTTCCTGCTGTGCTGTGCACCGTGTGGGTCAGTTGTGTTACTAAAGCTGTGATGTATGAGTTCATACCCTGAGGACTCTAATGGATATGAAGCGCCTGAGAAGGTTCCAGAGAGCTTCCTCCTCTGTGCCCAGGTTGCGTTGCTTGGCGAGCCTCCTAAACACAACATGTAGCATTTAGTTTGTCTATGTGATGAAACTACTGATTGATCATTTGTTGCGTGTGATTTATGTTGTGTATCTTTCAGAGTTTTCTTACTGTGTAATTTGTTCCTGATCATCTGACTGCGGTTTGTCAGCTGGGATCCGTTTTCAGCCATGGACACGTGATCAACCTGCAGACAGACGGATCACTGTCAAGCTCCGGGTACAAGCACAGGGCGGTGTGCAGCAGAAACACACACACACACACACACACACACACACACTCACTGAGTTTCTGTAGACGTCCTCCACCAGCTGCCTGATGAGCTGCTCAGCGGGGGGCAGCTGGGCCGACTTGTGGTGGATCTCGCAGCTCTCCAGCACCGACAGCAGGCCGGTGCGCCTCACCGCCGCGTCCTCACACATGCTCAGCAGCAGACCGTCCAGCTCCGAGCTCAGCTGGACCGGCTGGGGAGGAGACGGGAGAGAGAGAGAGAGAGAGATGATGCGGTGGCGTGCTGAGAGACATCAGAGTGTGAGATGGAGGACGTGATGGAGGTTCATACCTGGTTTTGTGGTAGCTGATAGTCAACGCACCAGTAAAGCGTCATCCCCAGAGAGTAAACGACCATCTGGTGACAGACATGATCACACGCCACATTCACTCATTCATTTCCTCTATAGATCACTCTGCTGTCTTTATGTTCCATGATGGGGGGATGATTGAATACTTAAGTGTCTCCTGACCTTCTCAGCTGCGGTCCTGCTGGTGGCGGCGTGACCCTGCTGGACCTCAGGAGCCGTGAACGAGGCCACGTCTTCATATCGGGCGCAGTTCTTGAAGGCCAGAGTCCCGTTGGCCGACAGCAGCACCGAGCCTGGACTCAGCACCATGCACACGTTACCCGGACCTGAACACAGAGCACAGGGGAGCGGATGGAGATTTGGGAAGAGCCAAAGCATCGCCGGGCAACTGGTATGGGACCTGGTGGTTGGCTGGTTACCTTTGTTGGAAATGTCCAGTAAGGCCTCAGTGGTGGCGAGCAGCAGACACCAGACCTCATCCTCCTCCAGCGCTGAACCCCGGGCCTCCAACACCTCTGCCAGGGTCACGAACGTACCCATCCTGCCACACGCACACACACACACACACACACACACACACACACACTCATGCTGTATCTCTGTACTGAACACATTGAGATCAAACTGATACTGATTTTCTCATCCACAATGTCGTGTTCATTTAATGCTGTTAAAAATACTGCTGCCTCTCTCCCTCACTAACACACTCTCTCCCACCCTCTCTGTCTCTGTCTCTGTCTCACTCTCTCTCTCTCTCTCTCTCTCTCTCTCTCTCTCTTTCTCTCCCTCTCCCTCTCCCTCTCCCTCTCCCTCTCTCTGTCGTTGACACATTTTACGTCGGCCTGTCAGCTGGCACTATTAAATGGTTTGGCAGGGCGATCCGAATTTCTCCTTTGGTTTTCCTCCAGCTGTCACTGAGGTGTAACGACATTGTGATCAGACGTTTGTCGGTGCAGCTGGTGGACAGCGTCACCTCATCAGCCATACGTCAGGGAGAGAAAACGGCAAAACAGCAGCGTTTGGGCCAAAGGTCATAACTCTCATGTGTACTGGATGTCTGCTGCCACTCCATCCTGCACTGATATCTCTGCTGTGACCGCTCATCATCAGCTGACTGGATTAGTAATAAAAGATTAAAGGTACATAAACACAAACTTAATGTCATAGTTTACCAGAGACCTATGTTTTCTCCTGGCCTATAGTCAGAATCTGAGAGTGCTGACATCATGTTAATCAAGAGTGTTTATATCAGTGTGATAAATTCCAGTGCCACTCCCTTCACACGGAGCGCCTGAGAGCCAAACACAAACAAAACTCACTGTCTCACTCACCAGGCTGCCAGGAGGTCCGGTGCCTTGCTCAAGGGCACCTTGTTGAGTCAAAGAACATGTGATTTGAATGCAGGTTTCAGAGTGAGATTGATATGATGAGGCTTAGGTGAACTCTCTCTCTCTCACACACACACACACACACACATAAACACACACACATCCGAATCGTTGTGTCTTTGGTAAAAGCAGATGGGCTTGTATGGGCTTTATGTCTGCCTACCTTCTGTGAAGAAGTTCCTCTTAAGTTCTATCCGCCGCTCGGACCCTAATCCTCTTCCTCTTATGCATCTCCCACCATGTCGCCCTCCTGTCACTCATCTCCTCCATCTCAGTCTTTGGCGCTCCATCATTTGCTCATTCCAAATCAATCGTCTCCACTGAACAAACAAATCAGCTCCATAGCATAATTTGCCAGGCGCTGGTATCTGATGACGTGTTGTTTCCGCGTTTTGCTTCCTTTTCTCCTATTTTTAGACCGGCTCCATAAGAACATAATTGGATTAGCAGGGCGAGTTAACGGCAGATGGAGCCGCAAAGGGCCAATCCATTGTAGGGGGCATTGGGTTAATCTGATGTTTCAGCCATAAGTGACACAACCATTGTGCCACTTGATATGAGTCATTCATCTCAATTAATAAACTCGTGTCTGGCTTGTAACTGGGCTCAATTTGCTGCATTACAGGCTTGTGTTATGACTTCCTGCGACAAACTTAATCTCTAAATGCTCGACTCTGGCCCCTAACATAATGAATCGACTCGCTCTATTATGATATTTTATGGAATAGACATTTTAATTTTCACTTTGCTGCCAACAAATCATGTCAACGTAATAAAAATAAATCTTATTAAATCTTCAATCTCATAAATCTTCTGTTTATTAATTTTCATTTGATACAGAGGTTGTGTTGTTAATGTCGCTAACTTGAGATTCATATCCAAAAAGAAAAGCATTCAGACTATAAACAAATAAACAAATCCAAGTATATGAAAGTATAGAAATGCCCTGTAAGTGTTGTTTTTGGTTGATTTCTTGCTTCTTGTTCACACATATGCCACATTTGTTGTATATTTTCAGTTCTAAAAGCCTGAGTATCGTGTAATGAAGCCTTTTATTTAGTTTCTAAACTTTATTGAACTATGTATAGCAATGCAAACAAATTGAATTTCAACTGCGAAAGACAGACACAAAGTTGGTTTAAAAGATAAGTTCGTTTGGTAAAACACTGGCATTGAGACAATATTTAGAAATGATAAGACTTTTCACGCAAGCTCTACAAACAAACAGATTTCCTTCACAAAATGCTTCAATGCGTGTGAAATTAACATTTGTAACATTATGGAACGGTTGCGTCGCTGTAAATACGTTGCGAAATGTATGTTCCCTGCCCTCACTGTTCGGCGTCGTTGTGAAACGTTGCGAAATCAGTTCACCACTTCCGCTTTCCCGGGGGGCAACTACCGGAAACGCGCAGGCGGTCTTGCTCGCCGCCCCGCCCCTTAGCCTCTCATTGTGCAGCGGAGGAAACATCGCAAGGTTTCGACGACGTCGGTATGAAATGGCAGAAAGTGCCCGAGTCACGGAAGCACGAAGATTAGGTTACGTAGCGGCTACACATGTACCTCACGGCGGACCGGGCCTGCTAGCGTGAAGGCAACGGGAGCGTTACCGGAGGGAGAAGGATTTACACGGCCGCTTTTCCTCCAGAACCTTCAACGCTGTGTCGGGAAGGCAACTGCGGGTCGACGCTGCTGAACTAGCCGGAGAGGGTGAGCGCCACATAGGGGTTATTCTCCCACTGCGCGGCTTGTTTTGGTGGACGTGTTGTCGCCAGAGCCTCGGTGGGGTCGCGGCGGACGGCGGGCAACACACGCTACCGTTCATGGGTGTTAACCACCAGCGCAGCGGGCAGCACAGGCTCGGCCTAAGTGAGGAAAAAAAGCAGGCAGACCGAGTGGCTCCGGTGGGAAACACGCCGCCGTGTGAGCTCCGTGTCCGGGCTGCTCGCTCGTTAGCGCCGCTCCACCGCCGCTTACTGCATTCCCAGCGTAGCTACAGCAGCTCAGCAGTATGACCTCCATTTAGCGATCAACACGGCAACAACACGCACTTAAATCACTCCCTGGCTGCTCATAGCTTCATATAGTGCGGCGTGTTTTCATACAGATCGCATTAGTTTGTCATTTACAGACCGGTTGAGCCTCAGTACACCGTGTTTACCCTCCATCAGCCCGTTTAGAGCCACCAGCATCCCTGGATTCACTGATCAGATGGAATGTCAATATTTGGCCGTACACAAGGCTGCAGTATCTCTGTTATTAACCCTTACACAAGCGCCACATTCCGGCCCTGTGTACGCGGGACCCTCGGTTAGATGATTTACATACATGTTGTATTTATTCCGAGTCTCTGTTTGTGTATTATTTCACAATTTCCTGATTTCCCGCAGTTCCCACTGTGACCCGTCTGGTCTCATTCCACATAGATCAGCCTGAATGAACATGTGTGTGTGGAGTAACTGTAGTATGTAATGTCATATTTGGGAATATTTCCATTTTGCACACATTGGAATGCGTTAGGGATTATTATTGATTTAAAAATGAAATGATGTTTATGAGGATTTTACTGCTGTCAAACACGGATTCAGGTCAGATTGAACCCCAACATCCTGTAAGATGTTCTACATTGTGATGTTATTACTAAGGTCATGTGTGTGTGAGCATCTAAACAAGAGGAAAAGCCTTTATTCCTTCTCTCTACCGTGGCAGCATTGTAACAGGATTCAGGCCTCAGATAGAATAAGATGTGAATTCCTAAAGTGCAGTCTTGTTTTGTTGTGCAGTGCATAAGAAGATGCTCATTTGCATATCTGCTATATGACAGTGCTGTAACATTAGAGGCTCAGTCGTCCGTAGCAGCATGAAGGCTGATGGTGCAGATCGGCTGCACATTTACCATCAATCCATTTGTGTTTATCTGTGTGCAGCAGTGAAACAATCCACTAAGCACCGTGTAGTTTTATGGCGATAAGGATTCTGATCAGTGGTCCTTGTCTGTTGTGACCTCTGCACCGCGCTGCACACTGAGAGCAAAGTCTCTCCCTGCCAGGAGAACAGTGGTAGTCGGCCAAAAACACCAAGAAATCTGATTCCTGCACCAAAGGCCGCCTGCATAGAGGCTTCATAGGCTTAGAAGGTCCCCACGTTCATACCTGGAAGTCCTCTTAGTGACTGAGTTTGAGACCCGATCAGTGAGCAGAATGTGGAGCTAAAAGAATCAAAGTCGGTGTTTGAGTTCTCTGTTTTTACCCACAAACAGCTCTCACATAATCGGGGTGAGCCGTTGGTGTGTGGCTTAAATGAATGAAGTCCTGACGCTGTATAAGCCAAAGTGTGTGTGTGTTGGAACTTGTTTGGGAAGGTGGAGTCGGCGCTCGATGCGGAAACTGCCTTGGCTGTGGCATGCTGGGGTTGGTCTGCTGCGACCTGGCACTCAGGAGCAGCACCCACAGGGATAACGCAAAGAAAACACACACACACACACACACACACACACACACACACACACACAAATATTTGACTCAGCCTAAACCGTCACGGGGGCGAAGGCGAGGAAGAGGCTGTCATCGTCTTCCCACTGTTAGGTGAGGGGTTGAGTTCTTTCTGGATCTGCAGAGATGAGAGTTGAGCTTTTGTTCATGTTGGTCTCAGGTTTGACGGACAGCTGTGAGAGGAAGAGGCTGTTAGCTCTGCTGTGAGGCTCTGGGATTGATTAGTGATTGATTAGTTAACAGGCGGCTGGCATTTACTGTCTGCTGATTGTTTAATTATGCCGATCTGATCATTAGATGTGATCAGCTCGGGCGCTGCCATGAGCTCAGATGAGGAGGAGGAGCTGGAGCCTGTCACACACACACACACACACACGCACACACACACAGGGTGTTTGGTTGCTGAGTCAGCAGCATTTATTCCTTCCTTCCTTCCTTCCCTCTCTTGCAGCCTCCTCCCTGGTAAACACGACCTCAGGTGGTCTCAATCATTCATAGCTGTGTCGTCACATCAGAGGCTCCAGTCTGAACACACACTCACTGACACACACTTTACTTAGAATGAAGGTAAACAGGCAAATAAGACGCTCACACTTAGACTCAAAGGGTTAAAGTAGCAGATAGAAAACAATGTAGGATTAATAATAGTATAACAGTAATAACAGTGAAGATGATGATGATGATGATGATGATGAGGACATAGAAATGATACAATCCAGTATTAATGTAATAAAGCATGCAGAGCAGAGGCAGCCAGGAATAGAATGATGAAGAGGAGGAAAGCAAAGGCTCGTAGGCTAAATGATACGAAAGGGAAGAGGGGAGGGGTAAATAGAGGTCAGGACATAGAGCGTCCAGCTATCATCACAGAGCGACCTCTTCAGCACGATGCTCCAGATTACACTAATGATTTATCATCTTCATCCCTGACATCAGAGATGGCTTCATCCCTCTCTCTCTCTCTCTCTCTCTCTCTCTCTCTCTCTCTCTCTCTCTCTCTCTCTCTCTCTCTCTCTCTCTCTCTCTCTCTCTCTCTCTCTCTCTCTCTCTCTCTCTCTCTCTCTCTCATATATGCATGTATTCTACACACACAGCTCTCCAGTCTTATACGCTGCGTCTCAGAGGCTCTTCCTCACTTCCTGTAACCATTACAGCGGCTGAACATCATTTGAGGGTTGGACATGTTGCTCTGTTTGTCTTCCAGTGGATTCCAGGTTCAGTAAAATCAGATTCTTGCTGTATTAACTCAGTAGAAACGTGCAAATCTGCAGCGTTGTCAATATGTGTATGATCACAAACAGTGACTCGGCACTTTCTGCTCCAACCGCTGAGATGTCCGAAAATCCCCCACGCTTTGAGTTCCAAGATCCCTCACACACACACACACACACACACACACACACACACACACACACACACACACACACACACACACACACACACACACACACACACACACACACTTTACCTGTGTTTAGCTTACTGTGCAGTCCAGGTGAACAATTCATCAAAGTCAATATGAAATCCGTCTCTATGTTATTTTGATCTGAACCTTGTTTGTGTGTGTGTGTGTGTGTGTGTGTGTGTGTGTGTCTTTGTGTCCCTGCAGGTCTCGAGTGCAAAGCTCCACTTGGATGCCCAGTCGCCGTGTTTCTCCAAGGCGCCACCATGAACCGGAACAAGCGTGAGAAGGAGTACTACAGTATAGATGTGGGCGACTCCACCTTCACCGTGCTGAAGCGCTACCAGAACCTCAGGCCCATCGGATCTGGAGCTCAGGGGATCGTCTGGTGAGTTCAGGGAACCGGCTCCTCCCTCCTCTATGACTACACACACACACACACACACACTCCCTTTCCTACGACTGCAGGCTCTCCTTCCAGAGCTGGCTCCTTTCCTGACTCTCCTCCCTGCCTCCTCTTGTCGTCCCTCAGCTCAGCGTACGACCACAACCTGGAGCGTAACGTGGCCATCAAGAAGCTGAGCCGACCCTTCCAGAACCAGACGCACGCAAAGCGAGCGTACAGAGAGCTGGTGCTCATGAAATGCGTCAACCACAAAAACGTGAGAGCCTCGTCTTCGCTCAGACACGTCTCACCTGTGTGTCACACTGCTAACCGTTCATCTGTGACCCTGTGAAGCCAGCAGAGGCGATGATGTCATACTGACGCCCTCATCTGCTTCTCTCCCCACAGATAATCGGCCTATTAAACGTGTTCACACCACAGAAGACGCTGGAGGAGTTCCAGGATGTGTGAGTGTCTCCTGCTGCTGTGTGTGTGTGTGTGTGTGTGTGTGTGTGTGTGTGTGTGTGGGGGCTGCCGGGGGCTTCATTGATCCTCTCTGACTTTTAGGGGCTTTGAGTCGTAGCTGGGTCTCTAATGATGAGCTTCCTGTTTTGCAACAAAGAGGAGGGAACTATTTTTAGTGCTCATATCTTTTATAGAAGCTTCTTATACAAACTAGAGTCTGTCACATTCAGGCTGAGAGAGGAAGAACACACGGCGACTCATCACACTGATATACAGGCGGATAAACGAGTCCTCCTGCTGTAACACAGCCCTAATGTTCTCTGCCAGTGTTGCCTGCATGATTATGGCTAGAAAGAAAAAGTGAACAAATCGTAGCCAGAGGGTTGCAGGGCACTCTGCTACAAGAAGAGGGAGTGTGTGTGTTTTTGTGTGTGTGTGTGTGTGTGTGTGTGTGTGTTGGTATTTTGATGCATCATATTTTTGCCTGTTTGTGCATATCAGAGCTGATTGTATTTCATAAAGTGTTCATCTTGTAGTTTGTGTTAAAAGTCTGCAGCACACACACACACACACACACACACACACACACACACACACACACAGATTCGGCCTCAGTGAGCTGCTGACTCTGCTGCTGCTCTGCTGCTGAGTCAGCAGGAGGGGAAGGAGGCGGATGTCAGATTCTGCTCTGCATGAAGGATCGACACAACGCAAAACAAGTCGCCACGCAGGAAGACTTACTTTTGGGCTCTTCCTTAATCAATTCAGAGATCAATAGATCAATACATCTGCACCCTGGCAGCATCACAGCTTCTCTCCTCTCTGCTTCACCTGGAGAGGAAGATCAGTGTAAAGAAAACTGCTCAACTGTGTAGAAATGGGCCTTTTTTTATCTGTAAACACCAGATCACATGATCCACTGCCCACCGCCGCCTCAAGATGGATTTATTGATCGGCTCAAACGCATCAGCAGAACAAACAGCAGGGGGATTGAGCACAGATTTAAAATCATACATTCTGCCTTTCTCACAGATGAGTGTGTGTGTGTGTGTGTGTGTTTAACACTCTGGCGTGTCCCTGCAGGTACCTGGTGATGGAGCTGATGGACGCCAACCTCTGCCAGGTGATTCAGATGGAGCTGGACCACGAGAGGCTCTCCTATCTGCTCTACCAGATGCTCTGTGGCATCAAGCATCTACACGCCGCCGGCATCATACACAGGGTGAGAGACACACACACACACACACACACACACACACACACACACACACACTCACACACACACACACACACACCTTTTTGCGGGGGTGTTAACTGAAGGCTGTGGGGCAACAAATCTAGCAGGAGGTATCAGTCACACCCACACAGTCCTGAGCAGCACCTGTGTGCTCCACTGAGTCTGAGTCTGACTGAGTCTGACTGAGTCTAACACAGCCTGGCCTTCACTTCATCACTAAGACTCAGTGAAAGAAGAAGAAAGAGCAGAAGATTAGCACAACTCTTTCTCTCTCCCTCTCTCTCTCTCTCTCTCTCTCCCTCTCTCTCCCTCTCCCTTTCTCTCCTCTCTCTCTCTCTCTCTCTCTCCCTCCTCTCTCTCTCCCTCTCTCTCCCGATCTCTCTCTCTCCCTCTTTCTCTCCCATTCTCTCTCTCCCTCTCCCTCTCTCTTTCTCTCCTCTCTCTCTCTCTCCCTCCTCTCTCCCGATCTCTCTCTCCCTCTCCCTTTCTCTCTCTCCCTCTCTCCCTCTCTTTCCCTCTCTCTCTTTTCCTCCCTCGCTCTCCCTCTCCCTCTCCCCCCTCTCTTCCCCCCTCACGCTCGGCCAGGCAGAACTAAGGGAGCCACAGGCTTGTGCTTGGGAGGCGAGCGTCTCCAGTCGTGCTCAGACCTTTGATGAGGTGACGGAGCAGCTGCAGTGTGAGTCACGTATCGCTGAAGAAAGAGATGAAGCTCGTCTGCTGCAGAGAGATGAAGTCTGCTGTGTGACCTCGTCTCCTCTTAAAGGGACAGGACAGCTCGTCACTCACATCACAGCAGAGTGCAGCTTCACCTCTCCCTTAAACTGAAGACACTAATGGAAGATGGAAGTTAGAACTCATCCGTGAGCTCAGGAAGCTTTTCAGGCTCTTGTTGCGGTTCTGATGCGCCGGCTCTCTCAGTCTGACTCAGACCTGTAACCAGCTGAACGTTGTGTGTGTGTGTGTGTGTGTGTTTCCCCTGCAGGACCTGAAGCCCAGCAACATCGTGGTGAAGTCCGACTGCACTCTGAAGATCCTGGACTTCGGCCTGGCCCGGACCGCCGCCACCGGCCTGCTGATGACGCCCTACGTGGTCACCCGCTACTACCGCGCCCCCGAGGTCATCCTGGGCATGGGTTACCAGGCCAACGGTGAGTGGAAGGAGCGGTGTCTCCACGGCGACCGGCCAAAGAGGAGCTGCTAAAGCTGCTGCCTGGCCTGCTGCATGGCCCCGCCCCCCGGGATGTTTCAGCAGCACCTCCTGCACAGACACACACATTCACACACTCCCACACACACTCACTCCACCCTCCCTGCTCCCAAAGGTCACACACCTGGGGGGGAAGTTGGCATGTCGGGCAGCGGTGCTTTGTGGGAAACTTCCTGTCTGGGGACGGCGGTGCCCAGCGGTGCTTCAGCCTGCGTTTGATGTTTTATTGAGATGTTTCTGTCTTGTGCTTGGTTCAGGCTCAGGCTAGCACGCCAGTATGAACACAGGAAGTGGTGCATGCTTCACCCGGCGCTTCCGGCTCTCAACACAATCACAGTTTGTGCTCAGTGGTCTCATAGTGGAGATGTGAAGAGGATGTAGAGCTGCAGTGTGCTTCATCACCTCCTCCCTCCAGTGTGTGTGTGAGGGGGGGAGAGGTAGAAACACTCTGACCCTCTGATTGAAGCTGATCCCATGAAGCACACTGCTGCTCTCACCTCACACACACACACACACACACACACACACACACACACACACACACCAGAGCTCCTCCCTCTGACAGTGCAGGATGGCGAGGCGGACGCAGGGAGCCGAAGTTAACCAGATTACCCAGAGTTCAGCTTCACCAGAGCAGATGAAGTCCAATGTTTGGTGCTGACGTGTTGCCTTTGTGTTGCTTGTTCTCTTCTCCCTCCTCTCTGCTGCGCTCATGTAGTGGATATTTGGGCTGTGGGCTGCATTATGGCAGAAATGGTTCGCCACAAAATCCTTTTTCCAGGAAGGGATTGTATCCTTGAGCTGCTTGCAGCGGTCTGGCACTTCATGTGAAACAAAACAAAACGGTCCCCCGGGGTGCGTTCAGGTCTCCTCCTCATCGTCATTCTTCATCCAGCAGATAGCAGAGATCATCTCACCCAGCAACTATGGAGATTCTATTTCTTGGATAAGCCGACACCTCAATATGCAGCCACCCACCTCCTACACACACACACACACACACACACACACACACACACACACACACACACTGTAACAATCGCACACGGAAAACCTGAAATAGAATTGAAAGTAGTTTGCTCTTTCATAGCTGAGAACCAAAATAAACCGAACCCTCCTCCGTCCTCCACCTGCTCTCCTCTCCACACGCCACAGAAGCCAAACCTCCACCAAGGCCAAACACTTCTCTCTAAGTTGCTGCTGTGTAAACGTGGCTTGTATAATTTGACCCTTTGACCTTTGAAACGGCCCCTAAAGTGTCTCATACTGATATCAGTCTCTCGACACTGAGCTGGACTCTGATGCCATCTAGTGGTCACCTCATGTTAGCACAGGACGAGCACTCTGATTGGTTGTCTATGACTTCAAAATATAGGAATAAATTTACCATTATTATCTTCCTTGGCGGAGGCATTACATGTAAATGACACATTTGTCTGCGTCATTAGAGAGCTGATGGTTCCAGACTCACACACACACACACACACACTTACAGAGGGAGTGCAGTGAGAATACTGAGGGTGTTAGGTTCCATACCCGCTTCAGAAGCCCTGAAGCCAGCGTGTCTCTGGTCTGAAGCATGTGAGCTGCATGAAGCAGAGCCACACGCATGTTCCATCACACTGCGCGACACACACACACACACACACACTCCATTAGCCTGCATGCAGTCCATGTGTTCACGTGTTCTCTCTCACACACACACACGCACACACGTCACCTTTTCTGTCCCCGCCCCTCATATTGTTTTCCCTTTCTGTTGATTCCTTTGTTTCCCAGTCCTGCATGCTAATTTGGTGGTTTTTGTCATTTCATATTTTTTCAGTTGATGTCTGGTCTGTTGGCTGCATCATGGCTGAAATGGTCCGGGGTAGTGTGTTGTTTCCAGGCACTGATCGTATCCTTAAGTTCAACCTTCATCACAAACCGACGCCATTGTTTCTCTGCTCCTTCGCCCAAACGTCTTGTTCACGAAATTTGCTCATCATCAGATAACTGATTTCACAACGGAACGCCATTATAATTTATATTTATAATGTAAGGGGTAAGAATGTTCAGCAAATCAGTTTCTTTAACCCTTTCCTCCCTGATGAGTAGATCTGATCCTCCAGAGCCCACAGGGGAGTTCTGAGAGCCTCTTCAGGTCGTTGCTCTGATGCTCTGATGCTCTGATGCTCTGATGCTCGGTGCAGCCACATGGTTTCAACAATTTAATAATTGTGTCCAGACTATGTCACTGTGTCACTATGTCATAGTTTATCAGAGAGATGAGACGTGGGTGTCCAGGCCTCTACATGGAGTTTAGTTTGCATAAAAGTGTTTTGATACAAAACAATGACCGAGTTTGGACACACTCCCCCCGCCCCAAACCATTAAATTGAGTTAAATCTCCGGCTGATCCCTTTAAGGATCTAAAGGTTGTGAACAAGGCGTTTGTGTTTGTGTTCTCAGGTAGAGCTCTACATGTCAGCTCTGGAGTTAGATTTGTGTTTTTGTCCTGAAGAAACAAAGATGAGATGACATCATCTGCTTCGTCTTGTATGCAACATGTTTACAGTCTTCCAGATGTTTGCAGGCATATGTAGTGTGTGTGTTTGTGTGTCTGTGTGTGTGTGTGCCGCCCTCTCCGTCCCACCTGAAGCCAAACCTCCAAACCATCACCGGTGGTTTGATGTCCTCACACTCCGGCCCAGAGCTTTTCTTAATGCTGCAACCTTAAGATATTGACCAGTGGAATAAAGTGATCGAGCAGTTGGGGACACCGTCTCAGGAGTTCCTGATGAAGCTCAACCAGTCGGTGAGGACCTACGTGGAGAACCGGCCGCGGTACGCCGGCTACAGCTTTGAGAAGCTCTTCCCGGACGTGCTGTTCCCCGCAGACTCTGAACACAACAAGCTGAAAGGTAAGGATGAGGTCATGTTCTCTTCCTTCACGACCCCAGGGTAGAAATGACGTTGAGTTACAGCCAAACCTCAGGGGGCCAATCAGGGAAAGGACTTACTACAGGACGCTGACACTTCAAACCCCAGTTGTTTACTGAGAATATGAATAATTTACCTGCAGCCTGCCTCCATGTTTGAACAGCCAGGAGATGACAGGAACACTCGGTAAACATCTCCAGACACGTAGCTCTTCCTGTTCTGTCCTCATTAAGTAACACACACATGTGAATATGTGACTGTGTTCCCCTGAGGAATACCAGTATCACATGTCAACACTCTGTTCTAAACTCCTCCATCTTGTTCATGGTTATTCTGCATAGAGCAACAATCTCATCTTCATCTCTTTCCTCTGCCCTTTGTCTTCAGCGAGCCAAGCACGTGACCTGTTATCCAAGATGCTGGTAATAGATGCGTCCAAGCGGATTTCGGTGGACGAAGCCCTGCAGCACCCCTACATCAACGTGTGGTATGACCCGACTGAAGTGGAGGCGGTAAGCAGGAGTGTGTGTGTGTGTGTGCGTCTAAATGGGAGTGGAGGGATTGAGGATGGAAGCTTGGGGGTGAAACACAAGCAGGTCTTGTTTCTGTGTGTGTTTTGTGGTCGGACCTTTCCTGGAGCTTAGGCGCCGAGAAAGCTGCAAACGGCTGGCGAGGGTCCACCAGCATCGTCCAGGGCTCTCTGAGAACAATGACTCAGGCAGGCCGGAGTGATTCTGCCGGTGTTGGGGAGGATCGGGGGGGAATTGTTCCTCTCTGCCTTTAAGAACTTCCTGAGAAACGACAGCTGAGCCCTGAAGCCTGCGTGTTTGTGATGAATCAAACTCTCCTCTCACTCAGGGGAGGACGGATCAGGGCGGCTTTGAGGAAGTTTATTCTTCTGTCTGCGCTGTAAATCTGTATTTATTGGTTTGTGGTATTGGAGAAGTTTGTGCACAGCAAAGCAGAAACCCGTGGCGATAAGCAGGCAGATTAAAGCTTTAATGCAGCGCTCGGCAGTCTCCTGCTGTCCTCCACTTCCTGCTACAGCCTGATGCACTGATTGATTTCCTCTTCTTCTGTGGACGCTCTGCTCCTCAGTGTTTGGAAGAGAAACATGCTGACTCAGACGATTAGAACCCCTAGGAAACATCCTCGGAGAGTTTGGATTGTCAATCAAAGTTTGATCTATGCACATGTCAACATTAGCACCTGTGTTCATTCAAACTACGACGTTAACTTGTCTTCACTATCAACGGTAAACTTAATCAAGATGTACTGAGACTAAACTGTGTGTGTGTGTGTGTTTCTGCAGCCGCCGCCCGCCATCACAGACAAGCAGCTGGATGAGCGAGAGCACACAGTGGAGGAGTGGAAAGGTAAGCAACGTCCTCTCTCCCTTCTGTTCCTCCTCTCCTCCTCGAGCCGTCACGAACGCGGTGATGGCTCTGCAGTGGACGTCAGCACACTTCCTGTTTAATGGTTTAACGGTGAATTCTTTAATCTCATTATTGATGCGTGTTGCGTTCACTGTGCTCCTGTTTCAAGTCATTCAGGTCTTTCATTAGCGATGTTTTATTCATCCTAAACCTCACAGGGAGCCAAGGAGGGATCTCATAAGGTCGCGTCTCTTAGATTTATGAAGCCGTCTGGCTGCGGTGTTTTCTGTCAGCAGGAGGGGAAGAATGTTTCTGTATCGTTCCCTCAACAAAGGAGCGCCAGTGTCTGAGCTGTGAGCCCACAAAAGTATGGATCATGTTCTCAAGCTCTGCGTTAGACAGACAGTACCTTGTCCTGTCTCTCACTTACACCAGAGAGGTGAAGGTCAAAGGTCAGTGTGGAACATAAAGCCCAGTGTCGTTAGCATGACAGCGGTAATAAATGTGTTTCCGAAGGTTTGTGTCCAAAGGCAACATATAAATTAAACTATAGAGGAGCTATGATTGTTCCCTGGTGAACGCCACAGGAAACGTGGGCCAGAGAGGAAGAGGTGTTTCCCTTATATAAACCCTCTTCCTCAGAGCGGACGGTGATTAGATTTACACCTGGGCGTGTCCTGACGCTTCCTTCATCCAAACAAAGTCCTCTTTTTAAAATCTGAACACATTTAAGGTTTGATTTGTTTGTTTCCTCTCTGTTTTACCTTTGAATCCTTTTCTCATTCCAGAGTTGATATATAAAGAAGTGTTGGACTGGGAAGAAAGGACAAAGAATGGTGTAATCAGGGGACAACCAGGGTCTTTAGGTTGGTGGAGTTTGTTGTCATATAAAATTGAACAAATGGGATACGTGGTAATGTGGTGCAGGCTCCTTATTGGTCGCTAACCACAGCCTTGTTTCCTGTTTCTCATAGCACAGGTGCAGCAGTGAGCAGCGACCCCCGCCAGCACCGCCCTCCCTCCTCCTCCTCATCTGCGTCCTCTATGTCGACCGATCCCACCCTGACCGACACCGACAGCAGCCTAGAGACGGCCGGCACCGCCGCCGCCCCCGACAACGCTCCGGCCACCGGCCCCCTGGGCTGCTGCAGATGACTATCAGCCACACCCGTGTCCTGTCCTGGGCTAGGCCACGCCCCCCCCCCCCCCCCTGTTTGGAATCTAGTCCACAAGCCCTACACTGGCCCCACCCCCCCACTGGCCCCGCCCTCCACTCTCCCCTCCTCTCCATGCTTGTCTTCAGTAGCGTAGCGTTTAGGCCAGCTAGCTGTTCCACAAATGTTCATTTTTCATTTTTTTGAACGGACATATTTGTTTTTTACAATTATATAGTCTCTTTTTTTCTTTTTTTTTTAGAATTTCTTCTGAGTTGGAGTCCTGGCTGTAATTTATTGTGGCATTTCTTAAACCTAAGATGAAACCTTTCTCTGAGTTCACCAGGCTGGGTTTGTGTTCAACCAGCGGTGAAGAGTTCAAGAAATATCTGTCAAATGTTTTAATGTGATTGATTTGTTGGGTTGTTTCTCTTGTAAGCTACTGCTTTTACAACTTGCCATATAAATGTAGATTGAGTTTGTACAGATTTTATCTTAGATGTAGTTTTTTCTTGGATCCAAGTTTGCAGTGAGCCATTGAAACATAATTTGATTGACAGACGTATGATCTTAGTCCTCTACTAATGCGTCCTTATGTTTGATCTTACATCAGATGGATATTGATTTAAATGAATATGACGTATCCAATTATTCTAGTGATCTAGAAATGTTTGTTTTTTGTTTTTTTTGTGAGTCACTACTACTTCCTGCGTTTATATTTTACTCCCTCTTCATTTCCTGTTTGATCATGATGTGATCTCAAAATGCTGAGACTTTTACTCGCCACCGTTTCTCCCTTGGTATGAGAATCTGACTTTGTTTTGTTTGATTGGATCCTCTCCATGTAAGCTATCGGACTAAGAGAAGGCACAGATACGTCCAGAAGCATGAACTCTGAATGATGTGATGACTGTCCGCTTTGTTTTTAAGTGCTTAAGGTTCCTCTTCCCTCTCGTCTGCATCGGGCTGTGGAACGTCACGGAGGCCGGAGAGGCGGAGTTGCTTTGGTAAAGCCTGGAGAGCGAACGAGGAAACACTCTCGCTCCTCCCTCGCCGCCGCTTTGCAGTGAGGTATCGTTAACGGTTGAGGACTGTAGAATGTTTTTATAGTGCGTCGGGAGCTTCTGAAGACGTGAAATGTAAAGTGGTGTGAGGTCGTGAAGGTAGAAATAGAATGTGCTTGAAGTCAAGTAGGGAACTGTGATGTTGGGAACGCTGGTGAACGTGTTGGTGTTTGGTTTCTGCAACCTGATGGGACTTCAGCTTCCCGCTACCGTATCCTGCAATTAGTAATGTACTTTTGTGACGTATTTCTGAAATTGAAACCAATTGGCCGAACCCTCTGCGTTCCAGACTCGACTGCAGTCTGGAAACAAATTGAAACGATCCTAAATCTTAATGTTAATCATCAGCACAAATGATTCTTTCTGTATGCAATAATCGTGCCCTTTTTGAGCGTTTCTCTTGTTTTGCTTTGAAAGGAAAAGTGCCTGTTTATCAAGCATTCATTCCCCAGTGTGTGGATGGAATTGTATTCATCATGTGCAGGACTTAATGGCGCCTGGATAACAAGTTTTCCACATCGAGCCAATCGTGTACATCGGGGTGGAGGTTCTGGCAAATGTATTGTATATTTTTCTACTGGTTTTAATTTTAGAGGGTGAAAGATGGAGACGGCGGCGTCTGGCAGGGTGTGAGGGCGACGTACGGTGTGAGACGTTTAAGCATGTGTTTGAGTCATTTCAAAGGAAAGGGGGCAGTTTATCAAGGTCTTTCATCAAAGTGAACAGATGTTTCTTTCAGCGACAGCAACCGAAATATACGTTACAAGGAGGTTCTTTGGCTTTACTTTGAATCCTAATGATTCCGTGATGATTGTAAGAGAGAAGAAGTATTGAACCAAACGACAGAATCGTTGGTTTGAATGTTTCCAGGGTGGATGGATGAGTTACACAGACGTTTATCAGAGGCAGAAATGTTGAGGAGCACAACACTTTACTGGCTAAGTCACGTGATGGAACACTAAAGGTACTAATGAGAAATACTACAGACGCTTTAGCACCTAATGTTCCCAACTAAACTGGGAACAGCTATCCTATATACAGTACGGTGTGTTATCAAGCTCACATACGCCAAAACTTGTTGGAGAAGACTTGGAACAGTGAGAACTACCGACCCTGGAGAGCCAACTAGAAATGGTTCATTCCAGAAGCAAACTAGGTTCTGGTTCCAGTGTTCCTGATAGAGTTCATGTACAGATATCACAGACATCTTTGGATATCGGACTTAGCCAGTTATGTGAAATGGTTTCTGCCTGTAAGTTTGTGTAACTAAAAGCTTGTAGTCGTTCTTTGTCATGGATCTTTAACTTTTAAGTGCGAGGAGTGTCAAAGGTTGAAGCACGGCGCTGTCTTTGCCTCTTTCAGAATTGGAAAAGTTGCAGTTAAAGTGCGGTCCGTTAACTAATCAGATGTTACACAGCAGAGCCAAATGTACGCAAAGACAAAAGTCAAAGGGTTGTCAGAGACTCTGGCAACAAGCAATTGTTCGGTCTGCAGGGTTTAAAGCTGTGCCTCCATCTGTAAGAGGGCGATAGAACTACAGTCGGTACGTTAACAAGCAGGCAACGCTCCCATCAATGGTCCCTACTGCGATTAAGACATAGACATGTAAGTAAGACGTACAAGACCTAAGTGTCTTACTGCGATCGCAATGTTTACACACCTGAATAAAGAGGTGTACCCTTGCTTAGTTGCTTACTTACTTGTGCCAATATCAAAGGCACTCTGATTGATGAATAAACCTGTTTTTATCTGATCGGAGTCGTAACGTGAATGTTAACGTACCGAGTGATTTTGCGTCCGTTTGTCGGAGCTTAGAATGAAAAAGAATGGAGACAAAACACTTATTGGAAAGTGCTCTTAATTTCCTTCTCCTGAGACTTGGAGGGGTTTTGTTGTGGTCTAGGTTGTTGTTGCTTCTTCGTCACGACCGCATCTCTCAAAACAACGTCATTCTCATTTAAATCGGCTTTGATGAACTACCTCACGCTGAATTTCTGCCAGTCCTCGCATATTTACGTTGTGGCCTAGAGTTAGTAGCTATGAAGACGTGTGAATAACAGATTCCATTATTTATTTATTTGAAAGTGTACTATTTGTCAATTTCAGCAGACTTCTAGTTTTGTACATTATGTATACTTCACCTAGAAAATAAGAGAATTGTTATATGTCATTTTGTTCTTTTTTTTTTTTTTTTTTTTGATTTGTTTTTGTTTTTTTAACTTAATGTGCAATACCTTCGGCAAACTGTGCTAGTAGTGTGTGATGGGCCTAGCCTTTGTTAGCTGTCTCCTGAAGGTAAAGAAAATGTTTGGTACTGTCAATCCATGTTTTCCTTTTTTATGAATAAGATCGATTTTTATTTCTGTGACTTGTTTATAGTCATAATGTTATGTAATCAGCCTGACCCACCAAACTAATCCTGTGGCCGGCGATCGACGCAGAACCGGCGGGCGTTTGTTGAGTCGCGCACGGCCGACGGGTTTAGATTTGGGTTCACAGGGAGGCCAATAATGTTAATAAACACAAAAATGAGGAAATACCTACAAAAAATCGTTCTATGTATGGTGCTGGTTTGTAATGTTTGCTAGTGAACCCAGCCATGCAAGTAGTTTTAAGAATTCCTGGTTCTGCGCGTCCCAAAAAACCGCAACCATCGAAGAAGTGCACTACTAGAATACATGCACTGGGATCTGATGATGCCACCTCTTAAAAAATGAAAAAAAGATTAAAAATATGTACTGCAAATAAAAAGAAATACACTTTGATTGACAGCTGTTTGTGTTCTTTCAGGAGCGCTTAGAGGCGGAGTCAAAGCTGCGAGCATGTACAGCGTAGCACAATGAAGTCTGAGCCCAGGGTTACGCAACAATCCAGTCACTCCAGAGGTTGGTTGTGTACTTTATGTTCCTCAGATCAGGTTAACTGATGATCTTTGATCTTTATTCTCATACAAGTCCATTCATTACAATAGTTTAAGTTCATAATAAATAAGCACCATTGATCAGCAAAGCAACAGGAAACATTTAACCCTTTATATGAGATCAACCTACAACCAAAATACATGTCTTGGCCAGAATCTCAATTGGACCATCACATTGTCAGAAAGTGTTTAAATGCTTTTTAAAGGACTTTTCCCTCTTAAAAGCATGACTTTGTAAACCTTTGTAATTCAACATGTCTTTATTTATGAAATCGTCCCATTGGCCAACATAAAGCACGCGTTCTCCTTTAGTGACGCTGCTCCTACGGCCCTTTAAGACTGCGGCGTTGCCTGGACAACAGAGTGCCATTCTGATTTGGTGAATTGTAACATTTTCTACAACTTACTCGCATGCAACGCTCACAAGACGTCCAAACCCCTGAGCTCTGTGAGGAAGTTTGAGGAATGAACTTTAAACTGCAAATTGGTACGAGGACATTTCTGACTGCATTCAACACCGGAATGTTCCTTCCTGTCTTTCTAGGTTTGAAGGTATGAATGAATATGTAACGTATGGTTTTAGGTTCAGGCTACATGATGCTACACCAACCACAACCACAACTCTTCCTGTAAAGATTTAGAAAATGAAATGAAGTAAGTTAAGGCCTTTACTGTTTGTAAGGTCGGTCAGTTACAGACGTTTAAGCGGGGACTCCGGGTTCTATGACACGTTTACTTGTAGTTCTTCTTACGTTAAACAATCCTCTTCCATTTTCCATAGGGCTGGTTTCATCAACAACACGTTACATTCACTACACTGATACATTCTTAAATCCAGACTTCCATTCAGTTCACAAATTTCACTTCCACAAGAATTGGCACCTTCTCAGGAGATCACCTTCTTCATCTTCGGCAGTCCTTCTGCGGTATCAAAATAAAGGAGGGTGGATGCAGCCTCTGTGTACTACAGGCCGGTATATTGACTACATCGCCACACAAGCAAGCAACACCACATGTTTCCCTAATTCAAAATCAACTTCCCTGAAGGCACAACCAGGAAATTCCATTGTTTCTTTGAGGGCAGTGTTCAGCTTCATGTGCCAAAGTCAACATGGCTTCCAGGCAGGCCATCGGGATGTCTCATGTCCAGCTTTGGTATTGACTGTGTACTGTGAGCGGCCTTCACCCTCTCCCTCTCCCTCGCCCGTCCTGTACACTAGGCAGCATGCACTACTATGAAAACGTCTCTCCGTTTACATCATCTGTACATTAAAGGTAAACCGACAGCCGTGGGGATCGGAGTGAAGCGGGGCCGAGGCTTTGAGGGTTTGATTCTTCTGTCTCAGTTTTGTACGAAAAATGGCTGTGTAGTTGTAAGTTGAGGCTACAAAACCCAACCCCTGCCTGTAGGATGTATAAACCTGGAGTGTTTGTAGGTTTGGTTTGTCTTGTTGGACCACAGGTGAGGGGTAAAGAATGCTTCTGTCTCTATGCTGGTTATCTAGAACTGTCTTATGTCTTATCTCCCTTATTGTCCCTGTCTAAATGAGTGTTATAATCCAGAACTACATCTCTAAAATGTCAGACGAGGACAGAGTGTGTGAGGCAGAACTGAACCCTGACTTTCTTGAACAGTGGGATGAGGCTAGTAGGGACTCCTTCCTGTTTCCACCTCCAGCTTGGTCCCGGTCCACATGGGATCCTTCACCTCAGCAGAACCACAGTCACAATGAAAGAAAATAAGGTAAGAAGCGATAAATGCCATAGCAGCTACAGCCTACACACACATCTGACTCTGGAGCCACAGAGAAGGCGGAGAGAGAGAGAGAGAGGCACTGGAAGGGCCTGAGGACGCACAGAGACAGACTCGCCCTTTACTGTAGTTCTGCTAGTTACTGCTTCAGCTTTGCTCTGGCTGCAAAAGGAATTGTTTGAAATGTAAGTTTTGCAAACCTGGTTTCATGTTACAATGTAGAAGTTTGATCCGGCAGTAAAACAATCAACACAAAGCCCTGTAGCTCAGAGACAGGAGGAGGAGAGGAACCTGCTGCAGCTCCACTGTGAGATCTTCACTTATTGTTCTCGTGATGAGGCGCTCAGTCAGTCAGTGGTGTCCAGCTCACTCTCCCCTCACAGTCGCCCCACGTTGACCTTTATCTCCTGTGTCATCCCCGCACTCCAGCTCCCAAACATTGTTGTCTTTAGCAGGAACGCCCTGAATGCGCTGAGGAGGACGCGAGCCCTTAAATTACACAGAATCCCCCAGATCTAAACCCTGACACAGGCGGAGGAGCGGCCGTGTTAGACGTATCAGATGTCACTAGTCCTCGATCCCAGCGCCAGATCGCCCAGCGTGGCAAAGAAATCCTCCATCTCCTTCTCCAGGAGCCGGTTGCGGTTCTCGGCATCCTCCCGAGCACGTTCAGAGTTTCGGAGTTTGATCTCCAGCATGCGTTGCTTCTTCCTCTCCTGCTCCATCTCCTGCTCCAAACGCTCCATCTGGGCGCACAGAGCCGCACTGGACTCCTCCAGCCTGTAGGGGGCAGCACAGAACAGAGAAAAGCTCACTCAGTATGTATGGAACCTGAATCTGGGCAGGAAGGCAGTCAGAGTACAGATTATATGATGATGTCATGATAAACTGATGGATATCTACACTGACCTTTTGATCCTGGACACGTACGTGGTCTTCTGTTTCCTCAGCTCCTCCTTCAGCCCGTCCACCAGGCCGCCCAGCGTGGAGCTGGTCCCGTCCCCGTCCTCGGTCATGATGATGGAAGGCACGCCGGCTGCCATGCTGCTGGTGTTCCCGTTCTCGCTGCAGGCGGCGCTGCTGCCGCACAGCTCCATGGCCTCGCAGCTGTCCTGCTCTGAGCTCCGGTCTGTGCTCGTTCCCCCGTCCCCTCCCCTCTCAAAGTCCCTCTGGCTCTCCATCCACTCCCCCTTCTCCCCACCTGCGACCCCTGCCCCGCCTCCACAGTTCTGATTCGCTGAGGGTTCCGCGCCTCCAGAGTCGGGGACGGAAATCTCACAGGAAGAGGTGGACCATGGCGTGCTCGCCACGCTGGGGACGCTGCCCATGCTGGAGGAGGAAGTCACGTTGTCGTAGGTGGACAGTCTCTGAGAGGAGCCGGTGGAGTCTCGGTCTCGGGCAGAGCGCTCGCCTGAGGAGGTGCGTCTGTGGCCCCTCAGCGACGACAAACCGTTCATGAGCCAGTTGCCTCCTCCTCCTCCTCCTCCGCTTCCTCCTCCACCTCCTCCTGCTCCTCCTCCTCCACTAGACGACACGCTGGTAGCATCTGCCGTGGAGCTGCTGCTGCTCTGCTTGGCTTGTGGCTGAGCGCGAGGAGCTGAGGAGCTTTTGAAGGAGTACTTCCAGGAGGGCATGGACTTGGCCTGCTTGCTGGGGCTGACCACCGTCTCCCCCTTCCCTGATGAAGACGCCAGCTTTGGTCCAGAGTTAAGGTTGGGGGTCTGCATGGGACTGACAGCCGCGCACAGCTTAGCATCCAGAGAGGAGGCGCTGCTGTGCAGGTCGTCAGGGAGGGAGACGGGGCAGATCTGGAGGTCCTCCTCAGAGATCCAGGCCCCCAGGCTGCGATGCCCCTGGACGCTGAGCTCCGTCTGGGCCACAGTGAAGCCTTCCTGGTCCCTGCCTGAGTACAAACGGTGGTGATCCCGTATCAGGACCGTCATCAGGTGCTGGACCAAAGAGGTACCTGGGGAACAAGGCCACAGGGGAGATCAGGAGAGGATGGGTAATGACTGTAGAGCCTAAAGTAACTCTGTGTTTGTAATAACGCCTTCTTCATCCTCACCTTCCATGATGGCAACAGGATCCTCCATCTTGGGCCGGAGGATGTTTGGTCCAAACACTGTGGCCAGGTTCTGCACACTCATCTTGTTCTCATGACAGTGGGACTGGACCTCATCAAGGAACCTACCAGAACATTCACAGGTCAGAACCAAAGAGAGAAGGTGACATTATGACTGAATAATGACATCATACTTACTTGCATATGTACTTGAGGAGATTGTAGTTGGGGAGAGGTAGAGTGTTTACTTGTTTACCAAGCTCCTGGACCCCCTGATGGAGAGAGTGGATGACTGTTACTAACACACACACACACACACACACACACACACTGCTCTGTACATACCTCCTCCTCGTCTTTGGCCAAAAGCTGTGCACAGTTTAGGAAGTCCTCGTATTTGGAGAAGGGGATGACGGGCTCAGGCAGCTCACGGAGGTACAACTTCAGCAAGGACGCCACCGTGTGGACTTCTGTGTTACTGCAAGGGAGGGCAAAGACCATAATGGATGAGACTCTGATGCTCTGTGATGTGTCGTCTGGTCTGAGCTGCCGGTCCCCGTGTGTCTCACCTGTCGAACAGAGGCTTGTCTCCGCAGTCGAAGGCCTCCTGCAGCTCCTTGACCAGGTTGGCCTGGCCCGGCGTCCTGAAGAGCCCCTCCTCGTCCAGACCCCTCTCTCTGATGAAGTCCACACATTGTTCCACCAGCAGGGGGGCCAGCCGAGGGCCGAACTTCTTCTCATACTGCACCGTGTCCTCCAAACGCTGGCCGAATATCCCTGAGGTCAGAGGAGGAAGGGAAGCAGTGTGTTAGAGGAGCATAACCCAGACTGGAGCAGCACTCAGCTCATTTCACACAGAGGTAAAGAGACACACATGGATTATGAGGAACCTGAACAAAGACATCTGAGCTTTCTAAGTGTTTATGTTCATCTATCATGGCTCAAATGGTCACGTATGTGCAATTAGCATGTTAACTCTCTTTTCCTTGACGTGTGTGTGTGTCACCCATAGATCCCTCACACACTTCAGAGTAAACAGAACATCTCAGCAGCACTCACAAGAGTTCACAAGTCAAATGTTCACGGTGATCCTTCCTAAGTGCATGCAGACTGCTGTCAGAAACCGGAAGCAGGATTTCCATAACAATAACAAAGTCTCCTCCTCTCTCAGTGTGATCGTCCCGGTGAGTTCATTGGTTGATTAATCGCACCTGTTGATTGGCTGCAGTAGCAGCTCGCGCTCTGCTCGCTGTAATCGCACCGCGCGCACAGGAGCTGCGTCCGCGTCTCACACACCCCGAGGCCGCGCTTCACCAGCGTCACCCACCCGAGCTCCGGCATCGGGCTGCTCCGGACCCCCGACCCGGCCGTTAATCCGACATGAACGCAACACGGCCCGCGGACACGCTGGAGTCTCGGCGGAGGTCCAGCTGGCGGAGCGCCGGGGACGCGGAAATAGGCCGGGGGGGTCAGCGGGTTGTGACCGCGGCCCCTGCTGGGAACCAACGCGGGGCTATAAACTGGCGTCTGTGGGCTATTCCGGAGCCGAGGACCCGCGGGGCAGACAGGCTGAGAACCCGAGGAGGAGGAGGAGGAGGAGGAAGAAACCCGAGCCAGGAAGCCAGCGGGAGGTAAGAGCTGCGGCGGGTTCTAAACCCATGACGCGCAATGTGTCAGTGCGATTTACTGGCTCTGTAGACAGAACAGGGGCGTAGATCACACACACACACACACCCCTCCCCTTTAGCTCCAGACCAGATTAATCTGTGGTCAAATCGATGTTGTTGCTGTGGGTTACTGTCTCTGCCAGCAGATCTTCAAAATGAATTTAGGAGAGCGGTGACATCATCCTCTGTGTTATTGGCTCCTCTGTGTTTATCCTCCTATTTTTATCACCTTAGCCAGCTGCTGTTCACACTCTGCTTGTGTGACTGCACTCTTGTCATGTGTTCTGGTTAGACACTCAGACTGGAGCTGAAAGGGTCAAAACTCACCACAGGTCAGCCAGAGCACAGGAAGCTAAACGGGTCCAGACCCACGAAACCAGAACACCAGAGCCAACTGAGCTGTTTACATGAGCTGAGTCCATTTATAACCCGATGCTCCTCCTGTCCCTCCGTCTGTGTTCTGACACAAACTGTCTCCAATGTCTGAGTGACAGCTGAGATCTTTGTTCACTCTGCACCTCTGGTTTTTACTCTCCTATCTGGGCTTTGAACTAAATCTGTGTGATGACAGTGCAGTCTGGTTGTGTAGCTCTGAGGTCGGTCATGTTAGAGGCTGCAGACTGACAATGAGCTGCAGAGTCACAGGAGGGAAGATGGAGCTGCTGGTTTGGTGTTTTCACCCAAATGTACGATCATAAAGGCTTTGAGTTTGAGTGATTGCTTATGAGTGTGTGGTTAGGAGTGTTTATGGCGTGATTAGGCTTTACCTCCTCCAAACGGCGCCCAGATGACTCTGCGTATGGCCTTGACCCAGTCGTCCATGTCAGTCTGGGCGTTGGCCATGAGCAGGAAGGATTCATGGCTGATGGGCGCTCGGTCCTTCTCTCCTCCTCCACCTGCAGAGACCAAATGTGAGGGTTAAGATAATGTGTGTGTGTGTGTGTGTGTTTGTGTGTGTGTGTGTGTGTGTGTGTGTGTGTGTGTGTGTGTGTGTGATCCTCACAGCAGCTCACTGTCTCACCATCCTTCCTTGTTATAACCAATATGCAGTAACGCGTTTTGGCCACAGGGTGGCACCGTTGTCCCGTTTAGCTGCTTTGCTCCGCTCTCTCCGTCTTCTTGTACGGCATCATAGGCTCATCTTCATTTAACCCTTACATGTCCGCTCACAGTATGCAACAGTTTATTGTCCCACCCTCATATCATCATTAATGAATGAGTGATTTAAGCATTGCTTGAGAGAGGAGCAGCGATCCTCTCTGACCTCACTGCTGCCATAGAACCTCATCGCTGCCTTCATCACTTATGCTTTTCACTGAATTCAGTCCAGCCTCTTTGCACATTAATCTGCAGCTGAAGTTCTTCCCTTTCTTTCTGTGCATTTTGTCTCACTTAAAGGTAAACAAACCTTCAGGCTCAGACATAGTAAAGTGAGGTGTGTTGTCATGTGAAATGTGAAATCTGTTGCACGTTTGCACAGCAGCGTGGAGGACAAAAGTCCCAGATGAAGCAGAATAATTCATCAGACGCGGAGACGTCGTGCATAATGAAAGACCTGAAGCTGGGCTGAGAAATTAAGTGCGTAATGTTCCTTTAATAAGCTGCCACTGAGACAAGAGAGTCATCTGCTAATTACCTTCTGTGATTTCAGCCATTCCAGAGTATTCTACACACACACACACACACACACACACACACACACACACACACACACACACACACACACACACACATAGTCACAGTCATTGTTGTCAGTCATTTAGCTGTGAGAGGGGAATCCAAATAGAAACAGTGGAGCCATAAAGCTAAGTGCCATTGTCACCCAGCTCTGCAAAGTCACACTGCAATGATGAACACACACACACACACACACACACACACACACACACACACACACACGATCCCAGCCGTGCAGCACAGAGTCTAAATCTACCCACAGATCATCTGTGGCCTCATTAAGTTCATATTCCCTCTGTGTCTCCAGCAGATGGGGAAGAAGCTCCTCCTCCAGTTTGACCTCAGGCCTACAGGCAAATTAAAAGTCTGATAATGGACACAGACGCGGAGGAGCCAGCCATCGCCTCTATGAAACGGCCCAATAACACACACACACACACACACACACACACACACACACACACACACACACACACACACACACACACACACACACACACACACACACAACTCTAATCAATCAGGACGCAGCTGACACACCAAAATGATTGAAAGTTCCCAGCCTGGAGAGAAAGGACGGAGGAGGAGGAGGAGTATAAAGATCCTCTCTGCAGCTCATTAAGATAAGGCAGGCTGCTGGTTCAACGCCGGGAAGGCCGACGATGCTGCACACTCTGACATTTCAGTTTTACTTTATTTCTTAGATTAAATGCAGCCTGTGAGTGAAGGGTAGCTGCAGGACTCTAGGTGTGTGTGTGTGTGTGTGTGTGTCCAAGTTGTATTTTTCTGGCTTCGGTTCCTCACAGAGTGTTTGAGCGATAAGCAGACTGGATGAGTTCAGCTCAGATCACAGCTTCATAGCTGAAGTCTGGAGGAAGAGAGTCAATGATTGGTTGGCTGATGGTATTAGAGATTGTGACACGCTTGAAATGAGATTTTGGAAAGCAGACTACAACAAAAAAGAGAGAGGGAGGGAGAGAGAGAGACAGAGAGAGAGAGAGAGAGGCTGGCTGTTATGGAGTAAGTGACTGTGGATGCCATGACTGAGCTCTGTCACACACACACACACAGATAATAACGCAGGAGTTCTTCCTGAAACCTGCCAGTCACCAATACTGGACCCTTTAGTCTCTACACACAATCATGTGATGTCATGCTGTGACTGTGTGGACCTGATCCTCATGAGCGTCACATGGAGCCGTACTGCAGAGGAGTGATGACAGCTGACTGCTCGTACAGGAGTCACATAAAGAGTTAAAGATAAACAACATGAGGGGGGACAGCAGAGGGATGGATCATAAAGCATCACAACACACGTCAGAGATCTCTAATAGATCCTGAGACGATAACAGAATGAAGAAATCAAATCATTTAAAGTATTATGAATCAGAGAGTCTCTACTGAGCCGAGAGCATCCGCAGCCGTTACCTTGGAGATGTTGCTTCTTCAGCCGGTCCGGCTTGCAGCAGACCGGCCCCATGTCGGAGCGAGAGGATCGGCCGGGGAACGAGAGCGTGAGCGCGGTGAGACAAAGATCAGAACACCAGCAGAACAGAGAGGCATGCTGGGTGCCAGCAGAGACCAAACCTGATGGACCAGTCCCTCGTCCTCTTCCTCATTCATCCAGTCTGTCCATTCAGTCACCCATTCATCAGCCGGAGCAGCAGGTCTCTCTCTCTCTCTGTCTCTCTCTCTCTCTGTCTGCTCCCCAAGGGACAAACAAATCCCTGAGTGTAAGGGCTCTCTCTCTCTCTCTCTCTCTCTCTCTCTCTCTCTCTCTCTCTCTCTCTCTCGCGCTCTCTCACACACTCTCTCTCTCTCACACACTCTCTCTCTCGCTCTCTCTCTCTCTCTTGCTCTCTCTCTCTCTGGTAGGAGATGGGCTGTCTTCCAATCTTTGCAAACAAAGTTGTATACACACACACACACACACTCTGGGGAAACGGATAATGCTGATTGGCTCTGATAACTGTTAAACTCAGTGAGAAGAAGAATTGAACCTATGGTGCTACTGCAGGCAGAGGACAGGAAGGACTCTGAACCCTGATGTGGGTTTGCTGGGAGGTGTGTGTGGGTGTTTTTAAGTGTGTGTGCTGCCTAGATGGCCCGTCTGGTGAATTAGCTGAAGCTGTCACATGTGTGTGTGTGTGTGTGTGTTGTCTTCCAGATAGTTGAGTCTGGAGTTCAGTCTGATCTCAGCTCCTAAACACAAAGAATCCTTCAGAATTCCAGATCATTCTCTGCTTCAAACTGCAGCTCGTTTCCCCTCAGGCGCTCTGAGCTGCTGTCTGACTCTGAGGGTGTGTGGAGTTGTGTAATCAGAGACTTAAGTGTTATATTGAACCAAAGTGTGTCGACACAACAGAACTCAATCAAAGAGAATCTAAACAGGAAGTAGTTTCCTGTGCCGGATGCCAATGTGATTGTTGAGTTTTTAAATGACTGAACTGCCATCAGGAGTGTGGATGTGGTTCGCCGGGGAGAGGGAGGAGCTTAGATCAGCTGATGGCGCTCCTTTGTCCAGTATAATAGCAGCGGCGTCCCTCAGAAGGAGCTCAGCCGCTCATCTGGGTCACGCCACTGAAGGACGGTGTTAGATTGTGTTAAGTGTGTGTGTGTGTGTGTGTGTGTGTGAGGGGGCAGCTGAGACACGCCGGACCCCCCGGTACAGTGAGGCTCATACTGAGTGACAGGAGGGGGATCTTCCTCACACATGCGCCCAAACTAATGGAGCTCTAATTGAGTGGCGTCGGTGATCAATGAGCTGAGACTCCTCCAGTGTGAAAGCTGAGATGTTAAAGTGTGTATTCATGTCGGAGCGAAGGAGTGAATGAAGCTCCCGCCCGTCTAAAGTGATTACACACTCTAACAGGAAGAGAGAGAGAGGGCGAGAGTTTATGATGGAGTCAATAATACAGCAGAGAACTCAATCAGGTCCTCATGTTGATCTTTGTACACAGACACAGGTGTGTGTGTGTGTGTGTGTGTGTCTGTGTGTGTGTGACCTGCATAGATGGACAGATATCAAAGTGCTTTCTTGTTGTTTTGAGTGTAAACGGCCCAAACGAGACCTGAAACCTGGAATTTCCTTTAGAAAACTGAGACAAGAAATGAGAACCTGCTTGAGTTTACCATCCACAGAAACTAAAGATCCAAGAATGCAGACGGGCTGTTCTCTTGTCTTTTCGTCTCCTCTGTCCAACCGTCTCTTCCCGCTCTCTCTCTCTCTCTCTCTCTCCCTCCTCCCTCCTCCTCCTCGCCGCCCTGTGAGTCTGTACTCTTCAGTACTTAGAGGCTCATTGGGTTTGCCGCGTCTCTGCCATGTTGACCGTCGGTAAACAGCGGCCGAGTCTAAACACCAGGGGAGACCTGCGGGCAAACACTCGCCCGGTGACAGAGTGATTTATAGAGCGGCCTCAGCGCCCACCTTCAGGTCAGGCTGCAGAAAATGGAATTGAGGTTCCACTTGTAGCTCTGTGGCTGCTGCAGCGCTGTGGAGTCCGAAACGCCGCAGAAGCCCCTGAACGCATCAGGGCGGTCTGCAGGCGTTGACCTTGACCTGAGAGGCAATAACACGCCGGCTTCATCAATCTGTCTACCTAAGGAAACGGCTAATTGCTTCTCTTCAGATCTTGAACTCGTTGTTTCATTCCAGACGGCCTCAGAGATGCAGAGCGCCTCTCTGATCGCTCAGACCGCCTCTTTTCTGCTGAGCGTGTCTCTCATATTCGCTGATTTGACCTTTATTGATTGAGCGGAACCTTGCACGGCGGCATACGGTCGACCTAGCGGAGCCCCGGGCGCCGCTTCCCCCGTGCCGGCCGCTCCCCTGAGCTGTCGGGCGTGACGGCTCCTTACAGGATGATGGAGAGGCCATTTTCTTTTCTATTTCATCTGTTAGCTGCGGCGGGAATGGAGTTTTATAGCCCGGGAGCCAGAGCGGTAATAGAGGGGCAGGCACACGCTGACATGTCACCGCATTACATCAACCGCTCACACACACACACACACACACCTGCCTCACACTGCTCCCTGCTGGCTGAGACAGGAACAGCAGCCAGAGAGAGAGAGAGAGAGGGATGAGATCATGCTAGTGTGTGTGTGTGTGTGTGTGTGTGTGTGTGTGTGTGTGTGTGTGTGTGTGTGTGTGTGTGTGTGTGTGTTAATGACTTACTTGTATGATATTATAATCTCGGCAGGTTAGTCAAAGTGTACGTTGAGCCTATAGATCAGTTGCCATGGCAGCAGCAGGGCATCCGCTTTATGTTGTGATTGAACTGATTCATGGTCTGGCTTCAGTCCAGCTGGCTGAGGCATTAAGAGCTCTAATGTCAATGTAAAGGAAAGTGTCCACAGGAGACACTTAGGCTGATTTAGAGACCAAACACTGACCTTCATCCTCCAAACAGCTTCATCACATAAATCACACACACAAGCAGAATCTGTAGAGTCGAGATGAAGGGAGCTGATCCATAACTGAACAGCAAAAGGTCAGAGGCAGTAGGACCTGGACCAGGGAGGAGGAGGAGGAGGAAGAGGAGGAGGGAGAGGAGGAGGAGCTCACCTGGTACGATCTCAAACAGGTGTCGTCCCGGCTCGTCTGGATTGGCTGTGAGCTCGTTGACCTGGCAACCCTGCAGAGGAATGGAACCCTGGAACAGAAGGGAAGAGGCGTTCAAGCGCTGCAGGAGACCCGGGCGCTTCCTCCCACGCTTCCTCCCTCCTTTTTTCCCTCCTTTTATCCTCCCTCAGTCCTTCACACTTGCTCTTCTACCTCTTTAGTCTTTTCTCCTTCCTGACTTTAATCCTTCCTTTCATCCTTCCTCCTCTTTCTTCTTCTTCATCCATGAATAGCAGCACTTCTCTCCTTCTCTCCTTCCCTCCCTCCTTCCCTCTTCCCTTTTTCCTTCCTTCATGCCAGTCCTCCTTTATGTTTCTTTAATGCTTTCCCTCCTTCCTTGGCACACTTCCTTCCATCCTCTCCTAATGAGCTTGAATCATCCTCATCCTTCTCTCCTCCCATGCTCCCTTACATC